>NC_044506.1:23094450-23104450 GCF_902362185.1 Chanos chanos
TGTGAGGTCGCTGAAAGAAAAGGTCTGTAATGGGTGGTTTCTTCTTTTTTAGGACAATGTAGATCGGACCTCATCTCGCCGACCAGCCAATATCATTGGTTCTTTCTCTCAGTCATCCAATCGAAACTCTCCTCATCATCAAGGTAAGACACTATGATTTTCTGGCTTCAGCCAAAGACAAATGTTTTAAGCCTGTTTACTGTATCCCAGCCTCTCTGGACTGTCAGCCACAAAATGCCCAGGAAAACATACCTTTATCTCAGTCACACTATTAAAAGGCTAGTGTTCAGTAGCCTCACAGTGTTGGAATCATATGTGAGAGACTGAGTAGTCCTGCAGATGGGTGAAGGCCCAGGAACACTGGCTCCGCTGGCCCTGTTCCTCCAGCTCCATCCTCACAGCTGGGATGGCAAAAAGGCTGTGAGGTTGTGTAATAACCTTGTCTGTCCACACTAGGACAGGTCTAGGCTAACTCCTCCCCTGTTTATAAGCCACGCCTCCTTCCATGAGGATAAGACTGGGCTTACTCTGCCACAGCAACCTTTCTTCATGTGCAAACAAACACATTGAGTGTGATACTGACTTTAAGCCACTGTGGAAAGAAAAGGTGTTGGTTGTGAATGTGATACTGACTTTAAGCCACTGTAGAAAGAAAAGGTGTTGGTTGTGAATGTGATACTGACTTTAAGCCACTGTGGAAAGAAAAGGTGTTGGTTGTGAATGTGATACTGACTTTAAGCCACTGTAGAAAGAAAAGGTGTTGGTTGTGAATGTGATACTGACTTTAAGCCACTGTGGAAAGAAAAGGTGTTGGTTGTGAATTTAATACTGACTTTAAGCCACTGTATAAAGAAAAGGTGTTGGTTGTGAATTTGATACTGACTTTAAGCCACTGTAGAAAGAAAAGGTGTTGGTTGTAAATTTGATACTGACTTTAAGCCACTGTAGAAAGAAAAGGTGTTGGTTGTGAATTTGATACTGACTTTAAGCCACTGTAGAAAGAAAAGGTGTTGGTTGTGAATTTGATACTGACTTTAAGCCACTGTATAAAGAAAAGGTGTTGGTTGTGAATTTAATACTGACTTTAAGCCACTGTATAAAGAAAAGGTGTTGGTTGTGAATTTGATACTGACTTTAAGCCACTGTAGAAAGAAAAGGTGTTGGTTGTGAATTTGATACTGACTTTAAGCCAGTGTGGAAAGAAAAGGTGTTGGTTGTGAATGTGATACTGACTTTAAGCCACTGTGGAAAGAAAAGGTGTTGGTTGTGAATTTGATACTGACTTTAAGCCACTGTAGAAAGAAAAGGTGTTGGTTGTGAATGTGATACTGACTTTAAGCCACTGTAGAAAGAAAAGGTGTTGGTTGTGAATTTGATACTGACTTTAAGCCAGTGTGGAAAGAAAAGGTGTTGGTTGTGAATGTGATACTGACTTTAAGCCACTGTGGAAAGAAAAGGTGCGGGCTGCTGTGTTTTGGTTTAGTGGTTAATTTTAATTTTGACCAGTTTTTAATTTTGGATCATTTTACACCTCAAGGCCTTCTATAAGCTGTTTGTTAGGCTGTCGCTCAGACATCATGTTCGCATATACGTTTGTGTGTGTGTGTGTGTGTGTGTGTTTATGTGTATTTATGGACGGGTGTGTGCGCATATATGTGTGTTTTTGGGTCATTGGGTTCTGTGAGTGCACTGAGGTCACTGGGCTGCCCCGCCCACTAAAGCTCCATCTATACACTGCCTCACATTTTCTACAGACTTCAACCGCCGCGGCCTTCCCAGAACCACTGGGTTTTATGGCTGAGCATGGCTGTTGGCTGTGTGTGTGTGTGTGTGTGTGTGAGTGTGTGTGAGTGTGTGTGAGTGTGTGTGTGTGTGTGTGTGTGAATTCTGCTGTCCAGATGCTTTGGTGCTTGCTCACTGCATTCTTTAACGCCATGCTATTGTAGCCAAGAGACTTCCTAGAAACTCTCCATTTTGCACCCTGCTGTGGTACCTATGGATTCCACACGTCCACACTGACTGTTCAGCACACGCACACGTGTGAGTGTGGAAGTGTATATGGTGTCTGTGGAAAAGTGGGGAGTGTGTTGGTCAGCTCTGTAAATCTGTGAGTGTATACATTGTTTGTGTACATGTGTTAGTGAGATGAGTGTCTCTGTACATCAGTCATCAGTGTGGAGTTGAGTGTGTGAGTGCTTGGTCTGGTGTCCCTGTGTAATTATTTGTGTAGTGGGGTGTGTGTATGTGTGTGTGGTTGTGTGTGTGTGTGCGCGCTCTCTGGTATGCCTGTGTATTTGTTTGTGTAGTGGAGTGTGTATAAATGTGTAATGGAGTTGTGTATGTGGTTGTGTGTGTGTGTGTGTGTGCGCGCTCTCTGGTATGCCTGTGTATTTGTTTGTGTAGTGGAGTGTGTATAAATGTGTAATGGAGTTGTGTATGTGTGTGCGTGAGTGAGTGCGTTTGTGTATGCTCTGGTATGCCTGTGAATTTGTTTGTGGAGCGTGTGTACATGTGTATTGGAGTCGAGTGTGTGTGTTCTGGTGTGCCCGTGTGTTTGTTTGCAGTGTAAAGTTATGTGAAGTGACCTACTTTGAGGACACATTCTCACTTTCACACTCGCACACTTCCAGTGACTGTTTTATGCTGAGACTGGCTTGAGGTTTAATGGAAAGGACACATTATTGTGTGGGGGGTGGGTCAACGGCATTCTCTGGAACAGCAGTATATGAGTAATCCACCTCTAAAGTCAAGCTATAATCACGCAGGTTACGTGCATCATTTTTTTTATGCTCTGATGGTCAGTCGACCGAAACGACAGCGAATTAAGTTGGGTATGCTAACTAGCTAGCGGGGCGGCACGGCGTCATTAAACATGTGCTAATTCAGTTGCTAAGTTATGGCTCCGCTATGGAATCGGAGAGGAAACCGAGTTTTTAATTTTAGTTCTGCATGCAGAAATGTAGAAGAGAGGGCACACTGTATCTTGTCAAATATCACTTAATTCGCTGATGTTTCGGTCGACTGACAATCAGAGCATAAAAAAAAATTACGCACGTAACCTGCGTGATTATAGCTTAGATATATTCACTCTGATCACAACACGCACCAAACCAAACATCCTGTACCAAATATCTGTACCATTATACCCCTAACACAAAATATACAGCTTGATGTAACTTTAAATAGAATAATAAATTCATGATGTACATGTGTCATAGTGTTAACTGTGAAATGAAAAATGAGTTTTGTTACATTAGTAATGTAATGAGTGCACAACAGGCTGCACCTGCAGCGGTTGGCAGCAAGTTGGGGTTGGGGTGGAGGGGAGGGGAGGGAGGACACGAGACCAAGGGGGTTTGTATCGCGGTTTTGGTCTCGGTTTGAGAACCCTTACTATCTATCTACCTATCTAACTGGGCTGCAACTGGGCCGATCATCACCACCACCGTCCTTACCATTTTACTCAACTGAGACCATGGAATACCAAACAGAGCCCTTCTCTTTGAAAACTGTGCCATGCTACAGTAAATACCAAACAGAGCCCTTCTCTCTGAAAACTGTGCCATGCTACAGTAAATACCAAACAGAGCCCTTCTCTCTGAAAACTGTGCCATGCTACAGTAAATACCAAACAGAGCCCTTCTCTCTGAAAACTGTGCCATGCTACAGTAAACACCAAACAGAGCCTTTCTCTTTGAAAACTGTGCCATGCTACAGTAAATACCAAACAGAGCCCTTCTCTCTGAAAACTGTGCCATGCTACAGTAAATACCGAACAGAGCCCTTCTCTCTGAAAACTGTGCCATGCTACAGTAAATACCGAACAGAGCCCTTCTCTCTGAAAGCTGTGCCATGCTACAGTAAATACCAAACAGAGCCCTTCTCTCTGAAAACTGTGCCATGCTACAGTAAATACCAAACAGAGCCCTTCTTTCTGAAAACTGTGCCATGCTACAGTAAATACCAAACAGAGCCCTTCTCTCTGAAAACTGTGCCATGCTACAGTAAATACCAAACAGAGCCCTTCACTCTGAAAACTGTGCCATGCTACAGTAAATACCAAACAGAGCCCTTCTCTCTGAAAACTGTGCCATGCTACAGTAAATACCAAACAGAGCCCTTCGCTCTGAAAACTGTGCCATGCTACAGTAAATACCGAACAGAGCCCTTCTCTCTGAAAACTGTGCCATGCTACAGTAAATACCAAACAGAGCCCTTCTCTCTGAAAACTGTGCCATGCTACAGTAAATACCAAACAGAGCCCTTCGCTCTGAAAACTGTGCCATGCTACAGTAAATACCAAACAGAGCCCTTCTCTCTGAAAACTGTGCCATGCTACAGTAAATACCAAACAGAGCCCTTCTCTCTGAAAACTGTGCCATGCTACAGTAAATACCAAACAGAGCCCTTCTCTCTGAAAACTGTGCCATGCTACAGTAAACACCAAACAGAGCCCTTCTCTCTGAAAACTGTGCCATGCTACAGTAAATACCAAACAGAGCCCTTCTCTCTGAAAACTGTGCCATGCTACAGTAAATACCAAACAGAGCCCTTCTCTCTGAAAACTGTGCCATGCTACAGTAAATACCAAACAGAGCCCTTCTTTCTGAAAACTGTGCCATGCTACAGTAAATACCGAACAGAGCCCTTCTTTCTGAAAACTGTGCCATGCTACAGTAAATACCAAACAGAGCCCTTCTTTCTGAAAACTGTGCCATGCTACAGTAAATACCAAACAGAGCCCTTCTTTCTGAAAACTGTGCCATGCTACAGTAAATACCAAACAGAGCCCTTCTCTCTGAAAACTGTGCCATGCTACAGTAAATACCAAACAGAGCCCTTCTCTCTGAAAACTGTGCCATGCTACAGTAAATACCAAACAGAGCCCTTCTCTCTGAAAACTGTGCCATGCTACAGTAAATACCGAACAGAGCCCTTCTCTCTGAAAACTGTGCCATGCTACAGTAAATACCAAACAGAGCCCTTCACTCTGAAAACTGTGCCATGCTACAGTAAACACCGAACAGAGCCCTTCTTTCTGAAAACTGTGCCATGCTACAGTAAATACCAAACAGAGCCCTTCTCTCTGAAAACTGTGCCATGCTACAGTAAATACCAAACAGAGCCCTTCTTTCTGAAAACTGTGCCATGCTACAGTAAATACCAAACAGAGCCCTTCTCTCTGAAAACTGTGCCATGCTACAGTAAATACCAAACAGAGCCCTTCTCTCTGAAAACTGTGCCATGCTACAGTAAATACCAAACAGAGCCCTTCTCTCTGAAAACTGTGCCATGCTACAGTAAATACCAAACAGAGCCCTTCACTCTGAAAACTGTGCCATGCTACAGTAAATACCAAACAGAGCCCTTCTCTCTGAAAACTGTGCCATGCTACAGTAAATACCAAACAGAGCCCTTCACTCTGAAAACTGTGCCATGCTACAGTAAACACCACTTCAGATTTACTCATCAACTTATCAAATGGCAGATCACAAAAGTTTCACGGAGCGTTACTGCAGGGAGTCTAGAGTATCACATGACCAGAGGTCGTATCCACACGGTGTGTGGAGCGACACCCTGCTCTATAACGGGCTCTTCTGTAGAGCAGTATATGATCTGAATGATTTTAAGGTTACGGCCGCATGGACAACAAAGGCAGAGACATCCCACAATCCGGTCACAGAAAACAGAGCAGCGCTAATGCTAATTCTCACAGCAGAAAAAGTGATTTCCCATTTGTAATGAGGCGTTTCTGTGCAGTAACAGTGCAATAGATATGTTGAAACAGCAGTTTGAAAGATTGTCTGTGCTATATAATTAATGTACAGAACGGCTTTTCCCATCCCTCTTTCACAGTCTATTCAGTGAGCTTCCCAAATCTGCCCTCGGGTGACTGTTACTGCAGTAGTCTAAAACAGTTGCTTTTTGTCTTTAACCTGTGATGTGTCTTTGGAGCGTTGGCTTATGGGGGGTTGTCTGTTCTTAGTCGATTCCATTCTTCTTAACACAGTGTGCAGCATTTCTTCTTCCACTGACTCATGACCCTCAAACAGGTCCATGTACATACTTAATGTACATACTTAATGTACATACTTAATGTACATACTTAACGTACATTCTTAATGCTTAAGTGCTCTTTTCTACCATCATTTCATCCCGTTTTGCACAGACCTGTCTTCTGTGGCCTCGTGGGAACACCAGTCAGCTCAGCGTCTTTTGCTTACTTTTGATGCTGGAAATAGAACAAATCCCCACTGATGACAGTTCAGTTTAACCAGATGCTGAAATTCTGAACTGGAAGCAGTTAGAGGTATTAATAACCTAGTGTTGATTTGTAAGAGTCAGTTATGTTTATTTTGAGGTGTGCAAACAAAACAAGCACTTCAGATAAACGATGAAGTGTAAAAGTGAAAGGCCTGTAAAAAAAAACCCTTTTGTGAGTAACAGGTGGATGAAAATTCCTGCGCTTCAGTCATCTGCATGTAAAGGTTACGTAAGTGTCGTGCATAAGGGCAGCAAGGGTTTTACAGGAAGATGTCATGTTTTAATTCATGCCATGAACAGCCACTGTTTACTGACACGTTTCTCGAAATATAAAAGAGGAACATGTGTTGTAAGAAAATGAAACACTAGCGCACAACACAAGTGATGGAAAAATGACCTGGTGAGGAGGTGCAAGTTTCCAGGGTTACGTGAAAATGACACAGTAATCAGGCTCAGACAGACTTCCACTTTTTGCGTCACTTGCTCCTAATTTACCTGATCTGCATGGTTCTTGCAGTGTGGTGGAAAAAGCAAAACAAGAACCAGTTCAGGAACTGTGTCGTTCCTGCTCTGGATAGTTCCGGAACTATTAAATTCTTGGAAAAAAGAGCGTGAGGGTATGGAGATGGTTAGTGTGTGTGTATGTGTGTATGTGTATTTGTGTCTGCGAGTGTGTTCACACTCAGTCACTGAAACCTACATGCGAACTGTGAACTTTCTCTTTCCGTGCCATTGAAAGGCAGCTTGTTGCCATGGTATCCATTTGAGCCATGGTTGGCACATTCTTATTAGAGCACATGGAGTCAGGGCTCTTTTAGGAGCTTAGCACGACTGTGTGTGTTTGTCTGTATGAGTGTATCTCTGTGTACATGTCTTTAAGCAGCTCACACCTGTTTGTTTGTGGGGATCTCTGGAGGTCCGTAGTCTGTGCTGGTCTGTAGTTGTTGATGGTCTGTGCTGGTCCTGATCAAAGGAGACCCTGTCACACTCTCAAACACACACTCACAGAGTTTCCACTCTCAGCATACCATCACAAACAAACTTTCACCGAATTGTATATGATTGCTCTCTGATTGGCTGAATCGTCACTGTGTCCCTGACTGGCTGAATGATGACACTGCATCTCTGATTGGCTTAATGTCACACTGAATCTAAATGGCTGAATGATGACACTGCGTCTGGTTGGCCAAATCTTCACTGTGTCCGTGACTGGCTGAATCGTGACACTGTATCTCTTACTGACCTATTGTCACATCGAGCCTGATTGGCCAAATGTTGACACTGCGTCTGTTTGGCTGAATCATCATGAGTTTGTGGAGAAATGTCTGTGTTCCACAGCTGTGCTATAACAATGGCTAGTCCTTGGAAATCTCCTGTTTTCCCACGTAAACTAAAACCATTGCACCTGGATCATGTTGTTAAACAGTGGTAGACAGCCCTGATTCCTTGAGGGATTTGTCTCAGCAGTAAACTCATCAGTAAACTTTCTTCACCCTCCTCTTTATCCATTTCAGTACCTGCTAGTTAAATTAAATGTGTTTGTGTTTGTGTGTGTGTGTGTGTGTGGGGGGGGGGGGGGGGGGGGGGGGGTGTGGCACGAGGGGGTGAGGACGGGTGTAAAATAACCACCACAACAAATAAAATCAAATCTGAAAAGTATTAGATTCACTTTATCATCTTTGTTACTGCTGCCATCTAGAGGTGTAACTGTGTAATACATGTTGAAAATGCAAGTGCAAGAACTGAATATTGGAGGGACATTTGACATATTGCGCTATGTATAATGTATGTACTGTCAGGCTGTTTTACGAGTGCATAGACAAACATTGACACAAACAAACATCAGGTGTACTCTGTGACCATGGCGCTGCAGTGTTGACTCAGTCCAGACCTGTGTGGGGCTGTTTTGGCAGACATTCATCTTATCACAGTATCAGTAAAAGCAAATGCAATTCCATATTCACGCTTCTCATGCTAAATGCAAAAGCAAACAATACAGGATGGAGTAATACACAGGAGGAATGCAGACAAGCTGTGTAATCTTCAGACAAACCCAGTGAACTCAGGACTAACTCAGTCAAACACCATCAGTTCTCTGCATGCTATAGAGGAGACTAATTCAGTTAGGTAAGCAAGCAGAACCCGCGCTATGGAGAGAAAGAATGGCACTCTTCCCAGGCATATGCTATAGTTATTTCAGGACAAAGACAAAAAAGTTCAGTAAATCAGGACTGTAAGTGATGAAGGGATAGGACTGGTCTCTCTGGAAGAGTGTGCGTGTGTGTGTGTGTGCGTGTGTGTGTGTGTGTGTGCACATGTGTGTGCATGTGTGCGCGTGTGTTTGTGTTTGTGTGTGCGTGTGTGTCCGGTGCTTGTGCTTGTGCATGTGTGGGCGTGTGTGCGTGCATGTGTTTGTTGTATGTGTTTATTGTGTGTGTCTGTTGTGCGCATGCATGTTGGTGTGTGTTATAGTGTTTGTGTGTGTGTGTGTTTGTTGTATGTGTTTAATGTGCATGTCTGTTGTGCACATGCCTGTTGGTGTGTGTGTGTGTGTGTGTGTGTGTGTGTGTGTGTGCTTGTGTGTGTGTTGTGTATGTTTGTTGTATATGTTTGTTGTTCGTGTGCATGTGCATATGCGTGTGTGTGTGTGTGTGTATGTGTGTGTATGTACAGTGTGTGTGCGTGCGTGTGTGCGCGTGCGTGCGTGTGTGTGTATGTACAGTGTGTGTGTGTGTGTGTGTTTGTGTGTGTGTGTGTATGTACAGTATCTGTGTGTTTTGTGTGTGTGTGTGTATGTGTTGTGTATGTTTGTTGTATATGTTTGTTGTGCGTGTGCATGTGCGTATGCATGTGTGTATATGTGTGTGTGTATGTACAGTATGTGTGTGTTTTCTGTGTGTGTGTGTGTGTGTGTGTGTGTGTGTGTGTGTCTGTGCAGTCAAAGAACTAGGTCACATTAGTTCACAACATGCCTCATGCTTGTATTTTATCGCTGTATTTCAAGAGATAGTAGTGTATCTTATCCTTCTTATGCATTTCTCTCTCTCTCTCTCTCTCTCGACCATATCCCTCTCTCTCCACACTCTGGCTCTGTTTCTGTCTCTCTCTCTATCTCTCTCTCCCTCTCTCTCTCTCTCTCTCTCTCTCTCTCTCTGTAGATGATGATGTGGATCTGGAGGCTCTGGTGAATGATATGGACTCTCTGTCTTCATATGAGAGCATTTATTCTACCTGTGGCACCCAGTACTCTGATTCTGCCCCACTCTTGCATAACGGACACGGTCTCCATGGCAACCGCTCTGCTGCTCCTCCCTCTCAGCGCCCGTCCAGTGTCCGCGTGGCTCCACCCCACTCTCCTGCACAGAGGGTTCGCCGATCACAGCCAGTGCACATTCTGGCCGTCAGGTGAGACACGCCCTCATGGGACATTAAGACACGCCCTCATGTTACATGAATGCGCAGTACTGTTCTAAGACACGCCCTCATGTTACATTAAGACACACCCTCATGTTACATGAATGCGCAGTAACTCTCTGCACAACACTCTGCTGTTTTGTGGCTGTTATAGTTAGATGAGGAGAGGATGAGGACTCTCCAAACAGAGGCAAAATATGAAGTGAGGACTTGTAAATTAAAAAAATACCTGTAGTGTGTCACAGTGTGTCTCTCTCTGTTTTAGAGAAAGTGAGGGAAAGGATTACCAGACTACAGAAAAGAATGCAATATGAAGAAATGA
>NC_044506.1:23109450-23116950 GCF_902362185.1 Chanos chanos
ATGTGTGTACATGTGAATGGATGCTGACACAGTCCTGTCTCACACCTATAAAAATGAGATTACATAAAGGAGCCAATGGCAAGAGCATGTTATCAGTCAGCACTGAGCTGCACCAGTTTTACAAACAAGCCCTCAGGGCTGTTTGGAACGTGTGTGTGTGTGTGTGTGTGTAAGAAAGTGTGTGTTTGTGTTTGTTTGCAGGAATGTGTGTGTGTGTGTGTGTGTGTGTGTGTGTGTGTGTTTGTGTGAGTGTATGCATGTGTGTGAAAATCTTCTCATGCTTGGATGAACCTGTTGTATTTATTTAGCTATTATTTGCAGTATTCAGTGAGTTAAATCAGTTTATATTGAGTTCCCGTCTCTCTCCCCACTCATAGCAACTGATCATAACAGTGATGAAATCACGCAATGTCTCAACTACAGAGACCTCACGAATCACACATCAGAGAACTGCTCGTAACCCAGATTTCATCATTAAGGCATCGTGGTTCTGATGGAACCAGAGGGCTCACTGGGTGCAGTGGTTTCACTGAGCCAGTTCCAAAACTGCTCTCAGAGACATCTGCTCATCTCTGGGGGTTGTGGGTAATAGGAGTGGGAGAAGCTACACTGAGGCATTACGTGTTGGCAAGACTTCATGTGCAGACCGTCACATACAGACTGTCGGTAGTCTGTTGAAATGATAGTTGTGGTGTGACTGGTCCATGTGTACATGTATGATTATTGCAGCATGATTGGTCCGTGTGTACATATATGATTATTGCAGCATGATTGGTCCATGTGTACATGTATGATTGTTGCAGCGTGTCTGGTCCATATCACATCATAGTCAGTAAAGTAAAGTGATGAGGTCACTGGTACGTGTAGTCAGAAAGTTTCACACATGTAGTCAATAGCAGATGAAGTCAATAGTAGATGTAGTCAATAGTGTGCATGGCCAGTAATTCTCATAATAGATGCAGTCAATAGTACATGTAGCCAGTACTTGTCATAGTAGATGAAGGCAGTAGTAGATGTAGCCAGTAGCTCTCATAGTAGATGTAGTCACTTGTACATGTAGTCAATTGTAGATGTAGCCAGTGGTTGTCATAGATGTAGAGGGGATAATCAGGAGTTGTCACTGTTGGTGGTGGTAAGTAGTCGGTAGCCAGTAGATGTACATGTAGTCAGTACTTATAATAAATATTGTCAGTGGTAAATGTTGTCAGTAGTTGTTATGGATATAGTCAGTGGTACATACAGTCGGTTGTGTTATAGATATATTCAGTAGTAGATACAGCTTTTGTTCTGTGCTTAGCTGGTTGGTGATGTGACCCTCGTCACTCTGGTCATAACTGTCTCACTGTAGGGCAGTCTCACTGTCGCACGCGCATGTGCAGGTGTGTGTGTCTTTGTGTGTGTCTGTGTGTGCACGCGTGCATACGTGTGTGTGTGCACACACACACGCAGTCCAGAATGTTCGCTGTGATTAATGTTGTTACTTTGTCTTTTCTGGGTTTCAACTATGTACAGACACACACACCCACATACACAAACACACACACACACACACACACACAGACAATATGTCTGCTCGCTGTGTACGTTTTGCCTCTGCCCTGTACACACCCATATTTAGATGAGGGGGGATTTCCAAGAATTCTGGTGACAGTGATGGAATGTGTGTGTGTATGTGTGTGTGTGTGTGTGTTTGTTTCCATACCTGTATTTAAGAGTATGCATTTGTATGTCTTTCGCCTGTATGCTTCTGTGTAATATCCTAAACCTGTATTTACACCACATACATGCATGCAGTGAAGTCCTCTCTCTCTCTCTCACTCTCTCTCTCTCTCTCTCTCTCTCTCTCTCTCTCTCTCTCTCTCTCTCTCTCCCCCTCTCTGTCTGTCACACAGACACACACATACAGGCATCTCCTCCTGATGTCTCTGACATAACAGAGAACTGAATCTTTGAATGGTGACAATAACTAAAACTCCTCGCTCTTATATGTGTATGTATGTATATATGTATGTGTGTGTGTGTGTGTGTGTGTGTATGTATGTGTGTGTGTGTATGTATTTATGTGTATGTATGTGTGTGTATATTTGTGTGTGTGTGTGTGTGTGTGACTTATATCTTGTCTCCAGAGGGTTTGAGTGGCACCTTAATGTGATAAAAGTTGATTTGAGTTAGTAACTCAATGCTGGTGAGTACTAATCTGAATCACCAGTCATGAGTCAGGGTTGTGGACCTACACCAGGCAGTGTCTTTACCCGTTTAGCACTAACCTGAGCAGAGGTTTCCAGATCAGAACAGGCATGTAAGGGAACTTAAGCTCGTGTTGGTATGGTAGGCGCTGTGGTGCTCAGGTCTTCACTGGACTGTGTGAAGTGTGTAAACTGTGTTTTAAGAGCACATAGAGTGAGACTTCTGGCCCAGGGTTGTCTTAAGATTCAGTGTGGTGCAGTCATGCTGTGGCTTCTGACTCGTCCACAGTGGCACCCGGCCCATGGGATCCTACTGACTGGAAATGGCCTGGACAAACATACAATCAACACACACACACATACACACACACACACACAGACGCACACACACACACACAGACGCACACACACACATACACACACACACACACACACGCACACACACACACAGACACAGACGCACACACACACACACACGCACATACACACACAAATATACACACACACACACACACAGACACACAGACACAGACGCGCACACACAAATATACACACACACACACACAGACACACACACACATACAAATACACACACACACAGACACACAAATATACACACACATACACACACACGCACAGACACATACACGCACAGACACAGACGCACACACACGCGCGCACACACACACACACACACACACACACACACACACACACAGATGCAGAGGCCACTGTCTTGTTGACATGGTTCACAGATTCTTTGTTTGGCTCCTCACTCACATTGTGTGTGAAAACCGCAGTTTTTCTACAGTGCGCACACACACTCACACACACACACACTCACACACACACACACACACACAGACACACACACACACACACACAGACGCACACACACGCACATACACACTCACACACACACACACACACACATTCCCTGCCGCATTCCCTTTTTTCACTTAGCTTCTGCCAGAATATCTTTCCCAGAAGACTTGTCAAAGTTTGGGCTGGACACAATGGAATCAGATTTGTGTGTGTGTGTGTTTGTGTGTGTGTGTGTGTGTGTGTTTGCATATGTGTGTGTGTGTGTGTGTCTATGTGAACTGTAGAGAGAATTTATCTCATTCCATTGTCTGAAGGGATTGTGTCCTGGTGATGTCTGGGTGTTTGTTTGTTTATTCCAGTCAAAGTGTTACAGACCCTGAACCTTTAGGACACACACACACACACACACACACACACACACAGACTGTGATTGTCTGGTCTCAGACATGACTCCCTCAGGGACAGCATGACCCAACATTGCTAAAAACACCAGCATGGGAATGCTCTCTTCTCTTCTCTTCTCTTCTCTTCTCTTCTCTTCTCTTCTCTTCTCTTCTCTTCTCTTCTCTTCTCTTCTCTTCTCTTCTCCTCTCTTCTCTTCTGTCTTTTTTGAACACGCTGAATAATAACCTTATGTTCTGAACTCGTAATAGCTCTAACCAGGCTTTATCAGTCCAGAGTATTTTAATGTTTGGGGTAGTGTGTAAATGTCTGTTGGTGATGTACAGGCAGATCTGTGTGTGTGTGTGTGTGTGTGTTCTTCAACCCAATGACTTTATTGAAAAATTACATTTCAATCTTCATGGTGTTAGCTAGACACTAATAGGGTTAAAACCACGAGTGAGAGTGTGTGTGTGTGTGTGTGTGTGTGAGAGAGAGAGAGAGAGTGAGAGAGAGAGAGAGAGAGAGAGAGAGAGAGAGAGAGAGAGAGATTACATGTTATCTCTACAGTTTACCAACTCTAACTTTTCTTTCTCTCAGTCTTGTTGCCCTTTGAAATGATTTAAACTCAAGAGTCAAATTTTGCTCTCAGCTATCAAACTAATAGGCCTCTCTTCTATCTCCCTTTTTGTCTCTCTCTTTCTCTTCCTTCCTCTCTCAATCCCTGTCCCCCTGTCTGTCTCTCTCCTTCTCTCTTCTTCCTTTCTCTCTCCCTCCCTGTCTCTCTCTCTTTCTCTCTGTCTGTCTCTGTCTATGTCTGTCTCTCTCTCTCTCCTACCCTCTCTCTCTCTCTCTTTCTCTTCCTTCCTCTCTCAATCCCTGTCCCCCTGTCTGTCTCTCTCCTTCTCTCTTCATCCTTTCTCTCTCCCTCCCTGTCTCTCTCTCTTTCTCTCTGTCTGTCTCTGTCTATGTCTGTCTCTCTCTCTCTTTCTCCTACCCTCTCTCTCTCTCTCTTTCTCTTCCTTCCTCTCTTAATCCCTGTCCCCCTGTCTGTCTCTCTCCTTCTCTCTTCTTCCTTTCTCTCTCCCTCCCTCCTTGTCTCTCTCTCTTTCTCTCTCTCTCTCCCTCTCACATGCACTCAGACCTGCTACCGTAATGAAACCTGTAACTCTGTCTTTCAGCTAATCCTGTCAGAGAGCTATCATTCAAACAGGAAGTCTGGGTGCACATGTGTATTTTGTATGTGTATGTGTGTACCGTCACGTGTGTGTGTGTGTGTGTGTGTCCAAAGTGAAGATAGAGTGTATAATATCTATTCCCCTATTCACATGCCTGTCTGCATCACCAGAGGATGACAGAGCCACAGAGTACTGTAGAGCTCCAGCATTAGATCTGTGTAAAGGACTCGCTGGGGTCTGTTTTCCACATCTCTCATCTCTATGATGTTCCACTAACTTTACATGCACCCCAGTGCTCCAGGTCAGCTGACCTTTGTCCCTTAATTACCCAGAGTTCATCTGTCCTGCTTGACTGCAGCATGTTTTCCCAGGATTTTTCCCAGGATTTTATCATTTTATCATTTTATCACAGCTCATCCATACAAAAATACATTACCTTTATTTTTTTCTTTTCTTTCATATAGCCTTACACACACACACACACACACACACATTATCTGTGTCTTTCTATGTGGAGTCCCTGGTCTGCATTCACAATGCTCGCTCTGTGTCTTGAACAGTCAATTACTAAAAATATCATGCAGTTAAACTTGGCTCCTCGTGACTTATGAATTTACGTCATACCCTCTGTGGGCATTCTCCTAAACACATGTACACGCACACGCACACGCACACGCACACACACACACATACACACACACACATACGTACGCGCACACACACATACGTACGCACACACACACACACACACACATACACACATACACACACACACACGCACACACACACACACACGCACATACACACACACACACACACACGCACACACATTTTAAGTACACACACATACACACAGGCTTAGCATCCTCAGACGCACTCGCTCACACTCAGAGGTTTTCACAACAAGTTCCTGAGTTAAGTGGGGTCACTATGCTCTGTGTGTGTGTGTGTGTGTGTGTGTGTGTGTGAGGGGCAGACCTGTTCCCATTTACTGACATTCACTTATAGACACACAGGCACTTACACGCAAAAAATGAGAGAGAGAGAGAGAGAAAAGGGGGGGGGGGGTGAGAGTAAATCTGGTATTGGTTAAAATTTTAGGAATTTCTCCTGTAGTCTTCTTCGGATGTGCATGCATGCTCTCTCTTTCTCTCTCTCTCTCCCTCTCTCTTGCACACGCACACACACACACAGCTGCAGATGGTGCAGACATGAGGCTCTGTGTTGCATTGCTGACATTCCTCCTGTAGCCTCACATAGAGGCGCTGATCAAGCCAACCACAGGTGAAGATAACATTCTCAAACCTTCAGCAAACCTTCGCTCAAACAAAATCCTTCAATAAGCCTTACTGCCATAGTTACAACCAGTTAACGCTGGTCCGTCACTGGCCATATCATCATGATCATACAAATATGCATTTGCTTCCACACTCTCTTCAGCTCAGCACAACTCAAATGTTACCCTCACGTCAATAGTTATGTCACTGTCCAATGCTATGTCGTCATGTCACTGTCCAATGCTATGTCATCATGTCACTGTCCAACCACTGTTATTGCCAACCCTGCACTTCCATTGGTGGCTTGTGGCTTAAATGGTAGAGAGACGGGCTTGCGATTGAAAGGTTTCCGGTTCGATTCCCTGGGACGGAGCTGCCCACTGCTCCTAGTGTGTGTTCACTGCTCCCAGGGTGTGTGTTCGTTCACTAAAGGATGGGTAACATGCATGAGGATGAGATTTGCAGTGGCAATCTGTAGAAGTCTGATGTACATTAACATATCACTACAAACACTGTACTTATATTATCACTAACACTGTATTTATATCACCACTAACACTGTACTTATATCACTATTAACACTGTACTTATATTACTATGAATACTGTACTTATATTACTATGAACACTGTACTTATATTATTATGAATGCTGTACTTACATCACTATTAACACTATACTTTTATCAATACTAACACTGTACTTATATTACTATGAATACTGTACTTATATCACTACTAACACTTATATCACCACTAACACTGTACTTATATCACTATGAATACTGTACTTATATCACTATGAATACTGTATTTATATCACTATGAATACTGTATTTATATCACTATTAACACTGTACTTATATCACTACTAACACTGTACTTATATCACTATTAACACTGTACTTATATCACTATGAATACTGTACTTGTATCACTACTAACACTACTCGTATATCACTAATGATTCAGTACCTATAACCAGTGGTGGTTCTAGCATGTATGGCACCCTGGGCCAACCCCCCCTTCAGCGCCCCCCAAGCCACACCCCCTAACAAAACAAAAAAAAGCACCATTCTGCATTAACTGTAGTCTTTATTCAGACTTTTGGAACGACACAAATAAATAATTATAATGTTTAAAACTGTATATATATATATATATATATATATATATATATATAAAGAAGTGTCCATTTGTGTTGATTTGTCACTCGAGCATCCAGCAACAAAATACACGGCACACAGCCAGTGTACACACACACACACACACACACACACATACACATACGCACACGCACACGCACACACACACACACACACACACACACACACATACACACACACACAGACATACACAGACATACTTCTTAAACATTATCACCTTACGTACCTGCGATCTAGACATAAGACTGGCTGGTTGTATGGAGTGACATCATAACCGGGAGGCAAACATTAATCCTAAAATAAAGTACACTGGGCTGGCTATGAGCAGAACCTGCTTCCACTTATTCTTGTCCAGAGTTTATATGGATCTGCAAAAGAAAGGCGGGTGAGTGGGAGACCTTCCCAGGCAGGAGCCTGCCTAGCTCACAAACTAGAATCAGGGCGCCCACTCCGACAAGGTTAACTGACCCACACGGTGACATGATATCA
>NC_044506.1:23121950-23124450 GCF_902362185.1 Chanos chanos
CACTTATGAATCTACACACACACACACATACACACACACACAGATGGTTCTGGTTCTGCACTGTATTGCCTACTGATATTGAGATTGTTTTGTCTGGCTTACAAATGAGATTCTATAGCCTAGTGAGAGAGAGAGAGAGGGAAAGAGAAAGAAAGAAAGAAAGAAAGAAAGAGAGAAAGAGAGAGAAGAGATTCAGTGGTTAATCTTACTGGCAATCAATGAGGACACGTGTGGCGCCCAATTTCAGTCAGATTACAGATTAGCCTCACGCCCATCCCCCATGCACCGTAACCGTGACGATAGGAAGAGTGAGAACATCCTGCTCAAGAGGTGGCGTCGCCATGGATCTCACCATGTGCCTCCCACCTGAGCTCCAGGGGAGGAGGGAAAAAGTGAATGAATAGTTTCTGTTTGATCTGTCATATTGTCATATGTGTAAAGAGATAAAACTAAATGCGAGGGATATTTGTTTTTGTTTTTGTTTTTGTTTACCACACTGAGGAAATGAGTTTGACTTGCAAAATGGCTCTGACTGCCAAGATCCACTCGCGAACAGAACAAAGCGATCCAGTTGGTACAGATCAAAATGACTGCACTGCAGGGAAAACAATATCAAAAATGCCCGACAGGATAGTGTCGAATAAAAAAAGTGTTTTAAGTCTATGGAAACGAGTTGAGGTTAATGTATTTCGTAAAGTTGTTATTTCTGAGTGCTATGTTTTAATGTTTCTAGAAACATTCTGTATACTTGCTAGTATAAAGTTGTGTCTGGAGACTTATAGGGGTGGACTTTTTGCATCCCTCTGCTATAGCACAATGCATGACAACAGCTAATTGCCAAGCCCTTGACTGTCAGGATCATTAGAACCGGGAGACAGCTGACGTGTACAGAGGGCTGGACTTCCAGTAGCAGCCATTGAGACAGGACATGTAGGCTTGACTGGTAGCTAGTTAACAACATGGTGAGTTGGTCAGATCCCAGTAGCAATTAAACTCATTACTTCTAGTGAGAGATCTGTCGAAATCTCTGATTTTTTTTTTTTTACTCAAATTGTAAAGTTCTGTTTGGTGTTGCACAGCAGCCAGCCTCCCTGTTTTTCTTGTAAGAGAAGTGAATATGCACCATTGATTGTCAGTGGTCTGCACACAGAGCTCAGAGGTGTTGTCTTTTTTGTTTCTGGATGCCCTGTAGATGTAGGCTGTAGGTATAGTTGTCAGTTTGTGTGTTCATGGCAGAAATGGTGCTGTTTTTAATGGTGTGTGGAGCGTCAGGTATCACTCATGAATGAGGAGTGAGGCATTAGTTAAGACATTGCAGTAGCTCATTCGGGCAAGCCGACACCTCACCCCAAACCTTTCCAAAAGACCGTTTTCCACACACAACACATGCACAGTAAGCGTCAGCCTGTAGCTGGGTTTTCTTTCACCTCTGTGCAAGCGTGTACCCTCTCATGCAGTTTAGTAGACTGTCATTAACACTCACCTTAGTTACAGAGTTACAGGAAGGGAAATGTCTCAAAATACCCCAAAAATATGCTAATGTGGCTTTTCTCCGAGGTTCAGATGTAATGTGTTGACTGCTGTAACCATAGTAAAAAGCATAAAACTGTTATTATTGTGTTACGTTGTTAAAAAATAGTTGATACCTTTTTGTGAGGGGAGGGCCTGACTTATTTTTCATTTGTGATAGAGGCTGATCATGCTTAAAGATTTTTGTGGATTTAATTGTTCCTTCTGCTTCTATTGTTTTAGAGTAACCAGCTCTTGGTTGAACTACCTTTTTGTTCTTATTTCTGTGTTTAGCTGGACTGTTTATTTTGTCAAACAAAAATAAATTTAGTAAGTGAGGGTATATGAACAATTTAAGATCAGTTGGCACAAATTCTGGGCAGTTATTGGCCAAAAATCAAGATAATACAATTCTAGTGCATTTAGGGAATGTTTTTGTAAAAGTGTAAAAGCCAACAAAAACTGGAAAGGTTTAGTGATTATTTCCTGTAAGTACAGCCTTTTTTAAACAGACGTTTAGAGACCATATTCAGTCGAGGTTAGGTTTAAAGGGAAGGACGTGATTTATTTCATATCAGGGTACAATGACAAAATCATACTTAAGCACTGCACAAGTAAGTGTGCGCAAGAAGTTGGATAAATAAAATGGATTTTCGTTTTTTTTTTTTTTATTCATTCACATGGAAATGAGCACTTTGATTTCCGTTTCATGGTTCCAGCCATGGTCTCTAGGCTCTGACTGTTGGACTGTTGGATTTGTCTTGGGCGGTTGGCTGAAACTCTCTGTCTACCCCCTTTCAAATGAAATACACACACAGACTCACACACACATGTCCAGGATATGTTGGTCATTCCAGAATTGGAGGATAATTTAGGCATCAGAACTTTTGAAAAATTGACTCTTTATTTTATCATTTGCTGTTATGTATTTAAGAAAAACAGGTAATAAACCGTCAAATAATTTGATTTGTCCAGCTCCGGCATCAAAGGT
>NC_044506.1:23136950-23204450 GCF_902362185.1 Chanos chanos
GAGAGAGAGAGAGAGAGAAAGACAGAGAGAGACATAGAAAGACAGAGAGAGGGAGAGAGAAAGAGAAAGAGAGAGACAGAGAAAGGCAGAGATAGGGAGAGAGAGACAGAGAAAGAGAAAGAGAGAGAGAGACAGAGAAAGGGAGAAAGAGACAGAGAGAGAGAGAGACAGAAAAACAGACAGAGAGGGAGAGAGGGAGGCAGAAAGAGAGAGAGAGACAGAAGACAGAAGACAGAGAGGGAGAGAGAGAGACAGAGAGAGAGGCAGAGAGAGACAGACAGAGAGAGAGAGGGAGGCAGAAAGAGAGAGAGAGACAGAAGACAGAGAGGGAGAGAGAGAGACAGAGAGAGAGAGGGAGGGAGGCAGTCATGTATATCTTAAAGGCACATTCACATCTTCCTACTATTATCAAGCTCTGAACTGAGTCACCCACAGTATTGGAACGCTTTCTTAGAACAACATATAGCCAAAACAAGAACGTAAGGGCATTGTAATGTACATTTTACAGGTGAATTTTGATTTACAGCGTCTTTCCACAAAGAACGAGCCGGAAAAGTACCCTGAGAGCAGTCAGGAAATTTGACCGAGAGAAAAATATGCAATACCTAACATAACGGTGCTCACTTTGTGCAAAGAGAAACATTTATAAAGCATGGCATTTCTTCTCAGTCACTTTCTAATAAGTCGTCATTTCTGGCGTTGGGATGTAGCACGTTTGAGTACATTTGTCTGGCACTCATTCACTTTCCCATTCTGAAGTCTGCCTCGCAAATCATTTAACACCAGAGAAACATGAGCTTTTGATAACCTTTATGTTTGGACAAGGCAATGTCAACAGGAGTCTGAAACCAATACTTAGGCCAAAATACCTGTTCATCCCCTTATTAAAGGCACCATAACTGCAGTTCTTCACTCAGTTTGTAATTTTATTATGAGTGTTCAGCGTATGCCCTGTATGTCTCACGCTTGGTTAAGTCGCATTTTAACCTCATCTCTGCCGCGGCTCTTCTCTCTGGCCTTTCCGTTAACCACTTCACACTCTGTGGGCTGGAAGTGGGCGGGGTTGGGAGTTGCCTGAGGGGGCTGTGGAGTGGTGGGAGGGGTCATGGTTGGAGTGGAGGTGGAGTTTCCTCTTTCATCTGCTTTTGTGCACCTTGACTGTGTCTAAAATGCAAACAGAAGGCTCCATTTTCATTAGGGCAAAGTGGCACTGATAAAACCGTAATGTTTACAACATGCAGCATCAAGATTTTTCTTGCTTTTCACATACGTTGTATGTTCTATGAGAAACTCACTATTGTTTGGACAATATTTGGTGAAAATGTACATGACACTAATGGATCAAGCGCCCCTATCACACATGGGTCCATGTACCTGTACCTGCTATTCCAAACATTACGGTAATTTTTTCATAGCCCTTTGCTCGTTGTACAATGGAAGTAGTGCCTGCATAGTTATCCTTGAGTTTAGAGACTCTGGTATGTGAAACTGTGGAAAAGTCGTGGATCAATCACTGTATTTCTGAGAGTTTTGTTACCATGGAAACAAGAGCTAGGCATGGGTCGTGATGAGGTCAGCCCTGGGCGTCAACACCGGGCTGAACGTGGCTCTGGAACAGCCCTGATTGGCTGAGGTTCTTGAGGTTAACACAATGTGAAAGCTCTGAAACCATCTGTAAACGTCTCAATATATTCAAACAAAACAAAACAAACAAACAAAAAAACGACAGTGCCCTCTCTGATTTGTGCTTAAGCTTCTAAAGCGAGCTTTGAAGCCGGTTCCTTATCCCATGCCTGGCGAAAGGGCCATGCAAAACAAAACCTGCGTGTTTTTTTTTTGTTTTTTCATTTCTTTGCATACTCTCTCAATGATTTGTACCAGTATGCATATATAGTTATGTCATCAGTTTTTTTTTCTTTTCTTTTTAATTTTGTCACAAATGTGTTTTTATAAAGAGTAACTATTACAATACTAAACTAAGCTCATCAGTTTTTAGCTATGGAATCTGATTGGCTGCCTGCATATTTGTGACGATTTCCTTCACAGACATGAAAGTCCAGTAAAAGTGATGGGGGAAGCTCCAAATCAAAGTGCTCGGGTGTCTGACATATAAAGCCTTGAACAGTAACTTCAGCTTGTCTCCTTCATTGGAACTGAATGAAAACATCCTCAGTGGAAGTGAGATAGCATCGCTTCAAGCTTCAAAACTCTGCATATAAATCAAAAGGTTTCACACAGAACTACTCAAATCAAAAATCTTCCGACCCGTCAGAACTAAAAGGTTCAACCAAAAACTCTTTAAACAAATCATTAAAACAATCATCAATCAAGCCTCTCAGTTAAATCAAAAAGCGCTGATCAAAACTTGTCAAAACTGCTTTGTCGTAATGAAGACTGGATGAAGAGAACCGGCACACTCTGAGTAACATGTTTGATTTCTCTTCAGCTGGCCATCAACAAAATGTCACAGATAAGTGAATTGAAAAACTGAAAGGTTTTTTCCAGTTGAAAACCATAGTTGTGGCACTTAGTTTCATGGAGTTTAAGTCTTAAAATACGCTCTGAAATTTGAAATGGGAATAGAGCAAATAGGCCATTTATATCATCTTCAAGTTTTATGTAACATTAGATTTGGAGTCTGATTAAAACAGAAGACAAAGCATCAAGTCAATTTACATGTATATATGTTTTTTTAATTTGAAAGAGGGGATAAAATATCTGGTGGAGTGAAAAAAAAGACGAGTGTGCTGATGAAGTAGCTATGGCCTGTCATTTGTTTTCACAACAGACAAAAAGTGTTCACAGACTCTGTAATATCCATAATATGGAATTTATATGACATAACAGACCTCTCACCTGCTACCTGCTTATATCCTGTGAGGTGGAACCTCTCTGAGGTCCCTGCCCACCTGTGTGTCAGTGTAATACCTGAGACTCTCAGAACCGGATTTAAAAGAACCCTGCTCTATGGTGGTTTCCACTCCAATCAGTCCCAGCATGAGCACTGGGCCGTACTGAGACGACATTATGGTGATGAAATGGACATCATCGCCTACATTATGTAAAACCATACTGTGTCTCCTGTCCCGTCTCACGAACGCTGCGCTGATGCCAGAGGAAGACTTCCTGACCGTTTTTCTCGAGTCAGAAGAAGGACCCCAAGAGACTGGTCTGTGCTCCTTTCTGACCAATAAGGGGGGTATGGTTTTTGGTGATAGAGGTAAATTTGTGTGGTAGATGAATGTATCTGCTAGGTAAATGTATTTGAGCAGAAGAACATTATAGAAAGGCCAGGAGAATGATTGGTTGCGATTCTAGTCAGAAGGAAGGTCAGGAGAATGTTTGGTTGAGATTCTAGTCAGAAGGAAGGCCAGGAGAATGGTTGAGACTAGTCAGAAGGAAGGCCAGGAGAATGGTTGAGACTAGTCAGAAGGAAGGCCAGGAGAATGGTTGAGACTAGTCAGAAGGAAGGCCAGGAGAATGGTTGAGACTAGTCAGAAGGAAGGCCAGGAGAATGATTGAGACTAGTCAGAAGGAAGGCCAGGAGAATGGTTGAGACTAGTCAGAAGGAAGGCCAGGAGAATGGTTGGTTGAGACTTCTGAGAACCATTAAATGACATGGTCTAGTTACAGAGGACATCATATTATTAGAGTCTGAAAACTAAGAGACTGTCAGGGGAAAGCCATAATGTTCCTGTCTCTCAGTGATTTTTATATCAGGAAATATCGAGAAACAATGTGGGGCCAAACTGTTATCGCAAATATCCTCATTAAAACAGCTGGTCTCAATCACTAACATGCTTCTCTGTGAAGCTCATATCAATGTCATTAATCAAAACACATATGCTGAGGACATGACCAGGCCATCACTAAAGGTAATTGTTCTCCCTGAGCAAAGAATTACTCTCTCAGAACATATGTATAAATACAAATCCTCAGTTCAGTAAATAAATCCAAGAAAAGGTATGAATTATTGTACTCTGCCACAGCAAGCAGCTTTTGTTTATGAAAAGGATCAACTTTTCAGAGGAATCTTAATTTTTTGTGGCTGTCATAATGTCGTAATCCCTTCAAAATAGCCACTTACTGTGAACTGGGACTTTGAAGCAAATGTCGTGTGTATTTGTTAAGTCAGTTAAATTGGGGCACTAAATTTAAAAACGTTCTCTATTCTCTCGACAACGTTTGTGAATCATGCTAATTGTATATGATCCTAAAGAGAATATGGATGTCTGGCGCCCTCTAGAGGTCTGGCCTGATGGGCATGTGCCTGCGTGTCCATGTCCTCATCTGGTTCTGTATGAAGAAGGAGGAAAGAAGAGACAGGAGCTGCCTGGACGCTGAGAGAAAACTGGGACATTTTTGGCATGACTTGCACATAATATAAGCATCCGTAGGCATCACAGGAGAGGGAATCAGGACGGCGTTAGGCTTCAGGAGGAGGCATGTGGGGGAAAGGGTGAAAACCACTCTCCTTCATAAATACTCTAATATTATACAATGACTTCTCAGTCAAATCAAATCGAAATGTTATGGGTTGTAATGAAAAGGGAACATCTAAGGGGAAGAGAGATATTATTTATGTTTGGTAATACAGTATTTCTTTGTTCCTGGCGGCATGGTGGCACAGTGGGTTCTGAGTTGGATTCCTGGCCGGGTGGTCAGGGTCCTCTCTGTTTGCATGTTCTCCCCGTGTCTGCGTGGGTTTTCTCTGGGAGCTCCGGTTTCCCTCCACAGTCCAAAGACATGTAAATCAGGCAAACTGGGTGTGAATGTGTTTGTCAATATGTCTGCCCTGTGATGGACTGGTGACCTGTCCAGGGTGTTTCAATGAGTGCTACAAAAGGCTCCAGCACCCCCGCGACTCTAATTGGAATAAGCGGCTCGGAAAATTAATGAATGAATGAATGAATGAATATCTCTTTCTGCTTGGCTGTTAGCCATACCAGCTATAGGCTGTCAAATTTTGCCAATCACAATTCATGTGCAAGATTATACCATATGGCAACTATGTGGTATGTTCTGTGTTAAGCACAAAAGGGACAATCTTCACATCGCTTTACAAATATTAACACACCTTTTAAAAGTCTTGAGGGCATGTTGTGGGGGAATTTAGCCTTTGTTTAGCAGTGGGCTAGGTGAATTTAATGAATATGCTGTAGCAGATCTTCTTTAGCACATAGTGACCTAAGGAGCAGAAATATTCAGCCATATGGTGCAAATCTCTATGCTCTACTCGCTCTCTGAATTATTGGACTTTTGTATTTAACACACCAAACTTCAAAAAGTGGGGCTCGTCCGGGATTTGAACCCGGGACCTCTCGCACCCTAAGCGAGAATCATACCCCTAGACCAACGAGCCGCTGTTTGCATCGATGAAGATGTACTATTTTGGAGAAGTTCGTGCCACGTATACACTAGTGACTTTTTTGAGGGTATTTGTCAGTGAGATTTAACCCATGTTCTCTGTAACTCGGTTGCCATCTAGCGACCAAACAAAGAAACGACTCAAACACTAAACGCAGCCTCTCACATCCGTTCGACGGACATAGAGTCGTGGAGGATTCATTGGTTGAGTGAGGACAAATTATTAATTGAAAATAAATGAATGAATGAACATGGCTTGCTGTCTGTTATGCAACTCGCAGCGAACGGTGTCCCAATAAGAGAAACTCAAGCGAATCGCTGAGCGGTCTGCGATGACCGAAAGGTCCAATCGTTTAGAGACCAAGTTAAGCTCACGGTTTTAATACACATGGCAAAAGACTTCGGCTCCTCATTTCACCAACTGCTAAAGAACACAGACTATGCATTCAATTAATCTATCCCATAACTAAAAAAAGTCTCGCTTTTGTGTATTAACCCGCTGGATCAGAGGGGTAAATATTTGTTATTTCACACGAAATGCAACCACCTCACCGCAAATGTTTGGAAGAGCACCCAGAAGTTCGGAGAGCAGCTACATTTTCCTCTGGAAGCTAGATAAGTACATATAACATAATTTCATAACACGACACATTTGAATATCACCAGGTTGGGTTAGCTGACTCGTGTTAGCGGATTTTTAGTGAGACCATGTGCAACAGCTTTATTACAATACATCTGTTTCTCTTACAGTGATAATGATTAGCATTTTAATGTATAAAATCATCAAGCCAAGGTTATCAAAATTCGCTCTGTGAGCAGGTGCTCCGTGAAAGCATATCATTTCGAGAAAGTGAAAATCAAACAGAAAGATTTTGTACTTCTGTGTTGACACTGAGAGGTAGAATTGTCAGGAATAAAGACCATAATGTTATTAGAATAAATGTACGGTGTTTGCCTCAGTCAGTTCTGGTATGAAGTAGACACCAGCAAAGAGAGTTAAAAAGATATGTGTATTTGAAGAAAATCCCATGTTTATTTGTTTAGTTGATTAAACGGAGGCACTAAAATTAAAAATGGTCTTCATCTGTCATAACAATGTATGTGAATGACATTCATTTTATATGATCCTAAAGAGAATATGGATGTCTGGCGCCCTCTAGAGGTCTGGCCTGATGGGCATGTGCCTGCGTGTCCATGTCCTCATCTGGTTCTGTATGAAGAAGGAGGACAGAAGAGACAGGAGCTGCCTGGAAGCTGAGAGAAAACTGGGACATTTTTGCATTTTTGGCATGATTTGCACATGATTTTAATATTTTCACACATCACAGCTATGTGGTACATTCTGTGTTAAGCACAAAGGGCAAAACTGCCTTTGACATTTTACTTACATAAACACACTTTTCAAAAGTCTTTTGAGAACATCTTGTGGGGGAATTGAGCCTTTTTTCGTTATGGGATAGATTAACTGAGTAATTAGTCTGTATGCTTTAGCAGATGGTGACCTGAGGAGCCGAAATATTTTGCCATGTGCATAAAAATCGTATGCTTATCTTGGTCTCTAAACGATTTGGCTTTATGGTCATCAGTGACACTTAACTGTTCAAAAGTAGGGCTCGTCCGGGATTTGAACCCGGGACCTCTCGCACCCTAAGCGAGAATCATACCCCTAGACCAACGAGCCGATATGTACTGAAGTTAGGATGTCTCAACTTGGACAAGTTCATGCCACGTATGTAACTTTTTGAGGGGGTTTTGTCGGGCAGACCTGACCGATGTTCTCTGTTACTCGGCTGCCATCTAGCGATCGAAAAAAGAAATGCTGCAAACACTAAACTGAGCCTCACGCGTTCAAATGGGCAGACACAAAATCGCGGAGAAGCACTGGTTAAGTAATGAACAAAGTGTAAAACAAAAAAGAAACCATTTTACCTATGTAACAACATACAGGCGATATGGCAGACTGATACTGGGGTGTGGGTCTGGCCTTCAGTAGTGTATGGTCTTGAAATCAGAACAAATAACGCCAGTTCAGTCTGGCCACACATACATCTAAACACTGGGGCCATATTCGACAGATAATGTTAAATTTTGTAAGTGAACTCCTGTTGTACTGTTATGGCACTAAATTAAATAAATGACAGCAGTCAAACATTGATAAAACAAATGCATAATTTTTTCTTTCCACTGGATGGAGAGAGAAATGAATGCCCTGTCAGTGCTGAGAGCATCCGGGGTGGCAAATGTTTTTAGTTGGTTCTCAGTACCGACAGACACTTAAAAGTATAAGAAGTTACGAAAAAGCAGGGCTCGTCCGGGATTTGAACCCGGGACCTCTCGCACCCTAAGCGAGAATCATACCCCTAGACCAACGAGCCACCATGTCAGGGAGTTAAGCAGTCATATCTCACACAACTTCATGCCACGTAGGTACAACTTTTTGGGACGTTTCTTATGGAACGCCATCCAAGGGCATTTAAACACATAAATAAATAAAAGAGGCAATAAATATATAAGTAAATAAAATTTACAAATGAGTCAATATTGTTAAATAAGTAGGCCTAATTAAATAGGTTTATTTCAAAATGACGTCTTTGAAAGGACTACATTTATTTATTTCAAGGTACTTTTATTTCATGAAGCCACAATTCCATCTGTTATATTCAAATGAATGGGGCGTGGTTATCTCACAGATTCAGACCAAACCAACACCACCAGAACAGCACTGAATCTACAGTAGTGCCTTTTAGCGCGTGGTTACGCCACTTTAGCTATTTTAACGGCGGATGAAATGGGCCCAACGTGTGGCGCATGGTCTAAAGGGGTTGTGCTTGAGCACTTAATTAACTCATAGGTGTGTTTTGGCCGTAATGTGCAATAAGCCAATCAGAGTGTCAACTCTCATTCCCTTTAAAAGCCACCTACGCTTGCGCTTTGGCAGATTGCTGATAGAACTGTGGAATTAGCACGAGCAAGAAACTACAGAATCAAAGCAATAGAGACTTTCTCTGAAAGCACGAGCAATCTAAACAGCAGATAGCTCTCCAAGACGAAACAAGCTTATCCTCCTTTTCTGTGGTTTAAAATTTCCAAAGTAAATTAAATATTCGGTGGACAAGATTTTGGACTTTTTCTTCAGTCAAATAATGCTTTCCGTGTACTTACCAAGCAATAGATGAAGCACCGAATAACCAAATATTTGAAGCGCATTCTCAGCACTTCAAAAGTCCTCTCTATTACAGTGCGTTTTTTCATGATAAATGACAGAAAACACGTTTTCGACTGAATGACAATTCAAGCACTGTTGTTGGGAGGATATTCAGGAGGTGACACTTGTCTATTAGGCTACAGCCTGGATATGCATAATTGACGGCGGCATTCCTCTTTGTTGTAGGACAGGTGAGGGATGAGGTGGCATAAAGGTCGTTAATTAAGACACTTAATCAGTGATCTGTGCGTGGTTGCTGGCACTGTTGCTGTCGCTGTGAAACGTCCCCCGAACGAGTCTGATTAAATGCTGTTGTGTACTGCCATAACTGATCAGATAATTAACAGAGTAAAGACGCATGGAATTGGTTATCACATGTATCTTTAGATATCTTGATGTCTTTTTGGGTTACTGCAGCAAAATCAGGCATGGCTGACATTAATGTCATAACATGGTTGAAGGATCCATCTTGTGTCTCTTTTTTAAATTGTTATTTATCGGCTGATTTGTAATGATAGTGGTACCTTCAAACTACAGTGGGAGCAGAAATCCTCCTTAGACTCTGAAAGTAATTTTCCAAAAAACTGCAGCTACTAATAGTGGTGCACAGATATTGTGTGTAAATGACCAATCAACCATTTCAACAAAAACAGTGTTCTGTTTGTAATAAATTTGAAAACCTGCTGGTGTTTTGAAAGCAAAGTACTTGTAAAGCAAAGTCTGGAAATTACCTGATGCAAGAAGGATCAGTTCTGCCATTTGTCTTCTCAGACGTGCAATGTTCTTGCAATTTGAGTTAATATCAAATTCCTCTGGGATTGGAGGAAACCTTTCTATGCATTGTCAAAAGGATAGTAAATTCTGTGAATTTTCTCACAGCCAGTACAGATGACTTTAAACAATGCAGGCTTGGAAAATAAAGACAGTCATATTTTGTGAAGATTGGAGAATCTGTTTTCTGTGTCATCATGAGCATAATGTTAGAACACTTGAGTTTATATGAGATGATTTGCCTCACCTGCATAACAAAGACTTCACAGCTAGTCGCATCTTTCTGTGCTCTGTGAGCAATGGTGGCGGGTTTCAAGTTTATTTAGAGCCCAGTATCACTGTTTACAGTCTCAAAGGGCTTTACAGGCCACAACAAACAAAACAGGACAACACCCCCTGACTTAATCCTCATGGCGGGCAAGAAAAACTATGTCTTTTCAGAGTTAAGTAAGAGGAATTTAGTAAGCATCCAGTGCCTAATATCCTTTACACAGTCCTCAATTTTGTTAAGCTGGTGTCTCTCGTTTGGCTTCGCTGAGACATATAACTGTGTGTCATCAGCATAGCAGTGGAAGCTAATACCGTGTTTACGAATAATATTACCTAGAGATAGCACATATAAAGAAAAAAGCAGTGGGCCTAAATCAGAACCTTGCCGAACACCAAACTTTACCTCAGTATGTGTATAGAAGTCATCATTTACATCAACAAACTGATAATGATCAGTCAAGTAGGACCTAAGCCATAAGAGGGCTGTTCCTTTAACTCCAACAACATTTTCTAGTCTATCAAGGAAAATAGTATGATCGATGGTGTCAAAGACTGCACTAAGGTCAAGCAACACAAGCAAGTTTCAAGTTCAAGTTTAAGTTTATTTAAAGCCCAATATCACTGTTTACAGTCTCAAAGGGCTTTACATGCCCACAGGATTACAACAAACAGAGCAGAGCAGGGTGGCACCCCCTGACTTGATCCTCATAGCGGGCAAGAAAAAACTCCTCAAAAAACCAAGACACTAGGGAAAAATAGGAGAAATCTTGAGAAGGACCACAGAGAGAGGAGACCCCTTGTAGGCCAGCCAGGCATGCTGTAGGTGCCATCCCAGTGGGCAAATTACAAAACAACACAGTGATAATGAAAATAAAACACAACTAGTAGGTAGTATGAAGAATGATAAGACAGCATGGGGCTCAGTTGGGGTGGACGACACAGCCACAGCAGCGAAGCCGCAGCAGCCATCGGGATGACGATGAGGAGAGAGATGACAGGGAGGGAGAGGGGGCACACCTAAGAAGAAAGTAGCCACATTCAAGCCAGACACTCATGCTCGAACAGATGAGCCACAGCCATGCAGGAGAAGAGGGAGGGAAGGAGAGCATTATTGGAGTAGCAGCACTTAACAGATGAAATAAGGAAAATAATTTTATAGAAGCATGAAAGTTGTAAGACTAGTGGCTGAGGAGGGCGCAGGAGGAGCAGGGCCACGCGGGGGGAGCAGGGCCAGGGACAGCAGGGCACAAAGTCATTCAGCCGGCCGAGAGAAGGCGCCACATCCAGGCAGCAGGGCACAGACATCGACCACTCACACAAAGAGAAGAGAGCAGGTTAGTGACAGAAACTGACAAGGTTAAGAGAAGAGCAGAGGAGAGAGAGAAAATGAGAGGTATGAGAGTTTTCCTCTTTGATTTCTATAGGTAGGCTGTTCCAGAGAAAGGGTGCGCAGTAGGCAAAGGCGCGATGGCCAGCCGACTTCTTTTTAACTCTTGGAACAACTAATAATTTAGCATCCTGAGAGCGCGGGGGGGGGGGGCGGGGTCGTAGGGTGTAATTAATTCGGAAAGATAGGCCGGTGCAAGCCCATGGAGAATTTTAAATGTTAATAGGAGGACTTTAAAATCAGCCCTCATGTGAATTGGGAGCCAGTGAAGGGAAGCCAGGACGGGAGTGATATGATCGAACTTCCTAGTTCGGGTCAGGATTCTGGCAGCAGCATTCTGGACAAGCTGAAGACTTCTGGTACTAGAGGCGGGCAAACCAGAGTACAGAACATTACAGTAGTCGTGGCGAGACGTGACAAATGCATGAACAATGGTTTCTGCATCAGCCAAACATAGTAGGGGCCTAATTTTGGCGATATTGCGGAGATGATAGAAGGCCGTTTTGGTAGTATTCTTGATATGAGTGACAAGCGAGAGACTAGAGTCAAAAAATCACACCAAGGTTTTTAGCTGTGGAATTTTGCGAGAGAATGCAGTTGTCAAAATTTAATGTAAGATTATTAAAAAGATGCTTATGCGCAGGGGGACCAATGACTAGCATTTCCGTCTTACCTGCGTTAAGCATCAGGAAGTTTGAAGACATCCAATTTTTAATGGCACAGAGACACGCCTCAAGGTTGGCCAATTTAGAGCAGTCACTGTGCTTGATTGGTAAGTAGATCTGAGTATCATCAGCATAACAGGGGAAGCTAATGTTATAGCTGCGAATAATGTCTCCAAGAGGGAGCATGTAGGTAGAGAAGAGGAGAGGGCCAAGGACCGCCCCCTGAGGGACACCACAGTTAAGCTCTCGATACTCAGATGTCACATTATTGTAGTGGACACACTGCTTTCTCTCTGAGAGATAAGATTTTAACCAGGAGAGCACCAGGCCACGGATGCCAATTTGATTTTCCAGGCGCTTTAACAGTATGGTGTGATCGACTGTGTCGAATGCTGCACTCAGATCGAGAAGAATAAGCAATGAGGTATCACCAGCATCCATGGCTAGTAATACATCATTAGTCACTCTAGTTAATGTGGTTTCAGTGGAATGAAAACACCTAAAGCCCGACTGAAACACTTCAAAGACGCTGTTGGAGGACATATAAGCAATGAGTTGCGCAGCGACAATTTTTTCGAGTATTTTAGAAAGAAACGGGAGATTAGAGATTGGCCTATAGTTATTCAAGCTTTCTGGGTCGAGGTAAGGTCTTTTAAGTAGGGGGCTAATCACAGCTGTTTTAAAAGCAGAGGGTAGAACGCCCGACTTAATTGACAGATTTAAAAGGTTGAGGATTGTAGGGCCGAGGATCGAGAAAAGTTCTACGTAAAGTTTAGGAGGTAGGGGATCGAGCAGGGAAGAGGCTGGTTTAGCGGAATGCACCAGTTTGGAGAGCGCGTCTAGGGAGAGGCTCAAATTGGGTTAAAGAGTGCACATCCTGATTAGGCTCTGGGGCAGCGATGGGGAGTATACCGGCGCATTGATTTTGTTGACTGCTTTGAGTATCATAACGGATTAAGTTTATTTTTTGCGAAAAAATTTGACAAAGTCACATGCGGTAATAGAGCTGGATTGAGGGGAGTGATTCTGGGTCAATTTTGATACTGTATAAAATAGAAATCTTGGGTTGTTTTTGTTGAGATTAATTATTCTTGAGTAATAGGCAGATTTGGCCGTGGAGAGGGCGCGTTTATAGGCTAACAAGCTATCATGCCAGGCGAGGCGGAAGACTTCCAGTTTAGTGGCGCGCCAGCTTTGTTCAAATCTTCTGCACGCTTGCTTCAGTACACGTGTATCGTTATTAAACCAGGGTGTTACATGTTTGCGCCTATTTTTTAGTGTTAATGGTGCTACCATATCTAATGCATTGCGGAGGGTACAGTTTATACTATCTGTCAGATCGTTCAAAGACCCTTGTTGATCATCGAGGGAGTTGAGGGCAGCAGGAAGTAAGTTAGCGAGCGCGGCAGTAGTGGAAGCATTAATGAGGCGGCAGCGACAGACCACGGTAGAGACTACAGGAGGAGAGGGGAGCGTGACCTGGAAGGTAACAAGAAAATGGTCAGATAAGGCGGTGGAATAGGGAGATACAACCACCAGAGAGACGGTTAGGCCGCGAGCTAGAATAAGATCTAGGGTGTTGCCATTAGAATGAGTGGGCTCAAAGACGTATTGGTTGAAGCCAAAAGTGTCCAAAATAAATGTAAATGCTTTATTAAGAGAATCAGAGTTGTCATTGATGTGGATATTAAAATCCCCCATTATAAGGATTTTATCCACCGTAGTTATAATGTTAGAGATGAATTCAGAGAATTCATCTAGAAATTGACTATAGGGCCAAGGGGGCCGATAGATCACTACTATAAGGGAGGGTGAAGTAGAGCAGGATTGCTTCAAAGAGAGCAGCTCAAAGGAGGCAAAGTTTGGTGCATTAAAGATGCTAGGTGAGAATTCAGTGTTATAAATTAGGGCTACACCCCCACCTTTCTTCGCTGCTCGAGCAGCATGCAAAAAGGAATAGTTGGGGGGTGAGGCTTCATTTAAAGTGAAATGAACATCTGGCTTCAACCAAGTTTCACACAAACCCATCATGTCAAGGCTAAGATCAGTGATAAGGTCACTGACCAGCAAGGCCTTGTGGGAGAGCGATCTAATATTAATAAAACCTAGCTTCAGGGTTATCGGGCTTACAACGATCAAATCGGAAGAGGGGGTCAGTTGAATTGGAATTAAGTTATTGTGGGAAATGAGCTGTCTAAAACTAGACCGAAGTGGTCTGCGAGGATGTGCGAGTACGCTAATAGCAAAAGCCAAATTGCTGCTGACAGAGGGATGACCATAGAGCAGGTTATGTTGAGCAACTAAGGCAGAATGAGGACCACGCTTACAGAGGGAGCTAGTCTCTGCTGAAGCCTCTTCACTAAATGAATAACTAGTCAAATTAATCTTAGCCTTATGTTGGAGGAGAGGACTCATTGATTCATGGGACTCAGCAGCCTCAGAGGGGTTTTTATTAGCAGGTTCTGTAATCACCTGCAACCTGCCCCGCTCTAGTGAAAGATGTCATAGCTGAGTCAAACATCTATCTATGTTACCTGATAAAACAGCGGCGCCATGCCCATTAGGGTGCAGGCCGTCCGCTTTTAGCAAGTCAGGTCTACCCCAGAAAGAGGGCCATGTTGACCTTTGTGACTTCTGACTGCCTCATTATAATATCGTTGGTGCCGACATGAATAATGATGTTGTCATAGCTGGTGTCTATGTGGTGTGCCTTATCAATACGACTATTCCTGTTTGCCAGCACCCTAAGGTTAGCTTCTATGTCGGGAGCTCTGGCCCCGGAAAGACAGGTAACAGTCGCTGGTGTTGCTAATCTAATCCTTCGGGTCACTGAGTCCCCTATAACTAAGGTATGGGGCTTGGGGCGGTCGTGGGAGGTAGAGGACCCGGGCCGGCAAGCAGGAGAAACAAGAGTAGCATAGCGATTCACCACTGGCAGCGGTTATGAGTCGGGCCGTACAGATGACGGCTGGTGTCGGCGTTGCGAGACCTCCTGCCACTCACGACCGTAACAAACTCCTTTTCTGCCGGTGAAACTGCACTAAAGGGAGAGACTGAGCCGCTAATCGGCTCAGAGGCTAAACTAATGCTATCTGGGGTGCCCGTCGTATCTATAGTAATAAAACTAGAGCTAGCGCTACCTTGCTGTAGCTGACAGACACGTCTCTCTAGAGGAGACAACTTCTCTACTAGAGCAAGGCAGAGAGAGCAAGACATAGTGGCAGATAATGAGAGGTAACGTAAACGTGAACTATCAACACACTATTGCTGTGTAAGTAAGGTTAGCGAGAAGGCTAAGCTGGTGTTAGCACGCTAGCAGCCAAACAGTAGAAAGAGTGTGTTGATAGCTAACGCCAATCGAAGCAGACACAGAGCGAGATTAAAACAAGCACACAAGATTACAAGTGCAGCACAACGTAAATGTTAAAGACAGACCGTAGAGCAGTGACGATAATCAGCACAGCAGCGGCAGCAGACTTGCACAGGTACAAACCGGAAACCAGAAGTTTAGTTTCATGCAAGGAGACACAACCCTGATCAGAGGCCAGAAGTAGGTCATTTACAACTTTAAGCAGTGCTGTCTCTGTGCTATGGTGAGGCCTAAATCCTGACTGATACCTACATAGGAATAACATTCATGAAATGTATGAGCATAACTGCTGTGCTACAGCCTTTTCTAGGATCTTGGAGATAAAGGGGAGGTTTGATTTTGGCCTATAGTTGGACAGCAAACAGGGGTCGAGGTCAGGTTTTTTAATTAGGGGTTTGATAGCTGCTAGTTTAAAGGATTTAGGTACGTAGCCAGTGCTAAAGGAGGAATTGATTATTTTTAGAAGAGGTTTGATGACTACTGGTAGTACCTGTTTGAGGAAACATGTAGGTAAGGGATCTAATACACAAGTTGGTGATTTTGATGAAGAAATTAGTGATGTTAATTCGGTCGCTTGAGGGGGAGTAAAACATTCTAATCACTGATCTGCTATAGTTATATTGTTATCTACAGTGTTAGTTGTCAAATTATCTGGTTTTAAATTTATAGTCTGAATTGTTTGCCTGATATTTTCAATTTTGCTACTGAAAAAATTCATGAACTCATTGCCACCTTATATTGACGGTGTGCACGTTTCCGAGGTGCTCTTATTCCTAGCTAGTTTTGATACGATATTAAATAAGAATCTAGGATTGTTTTTGTTAACTTCTATTAGGGTGGAAAGATACATTAATCTAGCAGCACTAAGCTTTTCTATAGCTCAGGAGGCTCTCCTTCCATGCTAACTGGAATACTACCAATTTAGTTTGGCGCCATTTACGTTCTAATTTTTGAGAGGTAAGTTTTAAGGTGCATGTGTGCTCATTATACCAGGGAACTATTTTTTTCTCTCTGATTATTTTCATTTTAAGTGGGGCCACGTTATTTACGTTGACTCTAAGGATTCAGTTGCCTGATCAAGTTCTGTGGGGTGTGACAGTGATCCAATCAAAGTTGATAACTCTGGAAGATTACTGATAAAGTTCGTAGTAGCTGATGTAAACGTACATTTATTACGATAGTGATAGTGATGATGTACGTCGAAGAAGGAGACAGTCATCAGCAGATAGGGATGAGGGAGGAGGAGGAGGAGGAGGAGAAGGTGGAGAAGAGTTTCCGGGTGTTAGAAGAGGCAGAGTTGATCCTGGAGTGGAAGAAGGCAGATTTAGCAGAGGACAGGGTAGAGGAGAAAGAAGCAAGTGTTAGGGGTATCGGTATTATGTGGGCTGGCTACAGCCCGCCCCCTCAGGAACCAGAACAAACCGGAAATCGGCTGTGGCCGAGAGTAACAAACAAACGCAAATCAGCAACTCAACAGCTGACGCGACAGGAATTCAATACAAGCCTCCTAGTAAATCTAATCTAATATTTAACAGTCCTAGCTTTAGATCAAAGGTACTGGCTGTACATTCAGTGTGATTTAAATTTAAGTTAATTAGGTTACTAGAACAAATTCTCTGAGTATTTCTACATTTTCGTATAGGTGGGGGAACAGACACAGTCTCAATATAGTAGAACCTGGGTGACAACTCTGTGCAGCTAGCAGACGGTCGGTTTAGCCTGCTTGTCTGCTCCCTGGCCTTGGCTCTGGATTGTCACAGATTAACTGTTCTGAGACTATGCGCTATGTTACTAGAAATGAGAGCAGCACCTTCCCGAGTGGGATGGACACCGTCCTGCCCTAAGATGCCAGCCTTGCCCTCAAAACTACTCCAATTGTCTGTAAAGCCTACATTATTTTCAGAGCACCAGCTGGACATCCAGCAGTTCAGCGACCATAACCTGCTGTAAGCTACATCGCCTCGCTGGATTGGGATGGGGCCACAGCATATTACTGCATCGGACATCGCCTTCGCTAATTTACACACCTCTACGATATTACTTTTAGTAACCTCTGATTGACGAAGGCGTATATCGCTAGCTCCTACATGAAAAACTCTTTAAAAACCTATGCTTACTTAAAACCTTAAGATTACCCACTACGTCCGGTGCCCTGGCTTCCGGTATACAGCTAACTAAGGCTGCTGGTGCCCCTAAAGGTCTAGCTAATTTCATGTGCCGTAAAATGGAATCTCCTATAACCAGAACTCTTGCAGGTTCTCAGCAAGTGTTTCACTGAGGAGGGCAAACCTGTTTGACACTTGAAGCGGTGAGTGGTGTGTCTCTCGTGGGCTAGCCTTAGCGTTAGCTTTGTCTTTGCACTTATGCCACCGAGTCATCACCCATTCACCCCGCTGTGAGGGCTCTATAATAAAGTTGATTCTGATTCACCTTTGGTGTCTGAATATTGTGTTACACTATGACTACACATGTGAAAACACGTTTTACAAAAGTATGTTGCTGCTTCCTTTGAGTCCTCAAGGTCATTGTCAGCATTGGCAGGATCAGCCACAAATATCCGGTTGGATGGTGCATGCAGGTACTGTCCAGTCATGCACAGAAAGTTCCATTTAGAAGAAATACATGTAAAAGATAAAAGGTTGGCCCAATGCATTTAGACAATCTGAAGACGTAACTGTTGTTTATTTAATTGTCTTACAGAAAACTGCCAGCGGCTGTGGTGTACATTTACAAATCCAACAACGTCATCATCATCATCATAATGGTCAAAGTTCACCTGTGAATGGATTTTAAAAGAAATAAGAGGTACAAAGTTGCAAAATCTCAGGTGACATGTTTCTGGAGAAATCCATTGATTAACTGGATACACCATTTCATGTGGTGTAGCACAACTGGAACAAGTTTGTATTTCCACTATAGCCTACAAGCATTAATAGTCAAGTATTACAAACGAATAGGCTTGTGATTTCAGCAAGAACTAACATGGGTAACAAGGTCATGTGTCTGTTCAGTTAAACTGTACTTACATTCTTTAAACGTTGTCTTGAGACTTGTTTGGTTTCTCCAAACAAAACACCACCCATGGTGAAGTGGTGTAACTAGTACACTCTGCTTGTACCCTCCATTTTCTTTAGAGTGGCTTGAATGTAGAACTCTATTGCGTAAAAGACAAATAACTCCAATTACCGGCAGCGTTAAGCAATTTACTTTTACTTTGCACTTGTAATTATGTTTTCGTAGCAAAGTTTGACGGAAACAAGGCTTATTTACTTACTTCACCATTAAAAAGATTGAGGGGCCTTAGCGAGATGAAGTCATTATGCCTCAGACAAGTGGTTGAATTGTCAGTGAATTTTATTTTAGAAATGACAACGTCACTTCCCTTTCTTTTCCATGGAGCCTTTGTCGGGGTTAGGGAACACCAACATGTTCACAAGTGCTTTTAAAAGGTTTTTGGTTCACATTTCCATAGCTTTTTTTTTTTTTTTACCAAAATGTCACCCAACAACACACAGTTCATTTCAGCCTAGAAAGAGACAGTGGATTGAACTAATTTCCTGTTGTGAGGATTAGCATTAATACTACTGGTAAAAAAAGGCTCAAAATATTGTACACTTTTTTAACACTTAAACTATATCACATATTTACAGTTCAATGGACGCACACTAACATTGAGGAACTGTAAAAAACAATGCAAATAACACCTTGCTGCTTCCACTGATTCTTTGTGGATTGTCCTAGTATTAAACATGCTATGGAGCAAATAAATCAAAGGGGGAGCACAACAGTACATGTAAGATTGGTTTTTAATTTATATAATATACTGAAGATAAAGTTGTGAAACGTATCACATACCTCAGAACCTAGAGCATGAGTGCTTGATTTGGTCTCGTGAGTGCTCAATGTAGCATCAGCTTCACTGGCCTCCTCTGGTGTTCTCTCGGGGCTGGAAGACAATTCTAAGGGCTTGTTTGAGCCTCTTGTTTCAGTTTCATCTTCACTTGTTTTGTGACCAACACTTGTGATATGGCCTTTGCGTTTCTTCTGTCCCTTTATCTTTTTAGGTATAGGCACTGTGTCAGGAGCAGAATAGAATTTGGACCATCCAACTTTCACTTCAGTTTTTTCATCCTTTTTGGCCCATGTCTCCTCTGAAAACTTTATATCCATGGATTTCAGAGGCTTAGCGAGGAGGCGATCTGGCAAGTCATGCTGCATCGTATGCTTGATGTACCTTACATGAAGGGTTGTGTACATGGTTCAAATGAAGTTTCCCGGTTATATCTGCTTTTTCTTCCTGAAGACGTGCTGTTCCACCGTGCCAAACCATCCATCAGCATGAGGATTGGTCTCTCTTGTTTTGACAGTTCTCTCTAAGTCTCCTTGTTCCTCTTGGACTTTCTTTTCAATGTCAGCAGCAAGTTGTCTCAGGTCTCCTGACATTAACCCTCTCCACATTAGAAATATGGACAGGTAATTGTACAGTAGAGCTTTGATAATGCCTGGACAGTCATACATGTTGTCCTCAGGTGACTGCTGTTCATCATTTATGACTGCTGTAGCATCTTCACACGCACACCGAAAGACAGCATAAAAAGGAGAGCTGCCCAATATGGTCTTTGATTACTGAATTGCATCTTCTGGATTCTCAGCAATTACCTGGGTCACAGCTTTTAGAATATGGGCAGAGCATGTTTCTGATGGCCATCTACTTCAGCCTGCCCTGGCAAATGGCAAACCATCTGTCAAGGTATGATGAAATGCTTTCTTTATGGAAAGCCAGGAGAACAGCTTGTATTAGGGCCCAACTGTAATCTGTCTCCACATGGCTCACTGTCCATGTTGTAAATTTTGACATTGTGTGAAGGAACACCATTAGCCAAAATGAAACTGACGGTACTGTATGGTCGTTTGCCATGGCCATGTCTTGCCAAAACAAGAGCGTAACACAGTACTGCTCAGGTATTTTTGACACCACACTTCCCGTGGCATTTAAGCACCGGGTGAATGCTGGCTTTTTTCTTAGGTGTGCAACCATAATTCCAAACCCCTTTTTCAGTGTACATGTGAGTAGTAAATGGATCCACTTGGAAGTGTTGAATACAGCCAGGAAGATGACAGAAGTGGGTATTGCATTCCCTCATTATTTCTTTGCATTAGGAGAATCTCTAATAGTATGTTTTCATGCAGTGTTGCAGCCTTCCTAACCTCATAGGATATAGCCTTTAAGATGTCTCTGTTAAGACATCTTGTAAGGTTTCCTGCCATGAGCTCTTTGTCTGGTGTTCTGCTCAGCAGCTTGTAATATCTATGGCATACTCCTTTTCTGATTGTCTTAGCTATTTGTCCCCTTCGAAGGCGTGATGCTTGTCTTTTCCTTGTGTGTTTCTTTAAATGACATATTTGTCCATGGCGGTAAACAGTCATAAAAACCTTTTTCTGTGTTATTGTGTTCCCTCTTTTCATCAAAAAATGTACCGAGCTTTGCAGGTTGGAAATGTGCAAACTGCCTTCATATGCACATAAGGACAACTCTTTTTCCTGCCAAGTGACATTCTTGCATGTTGATATGTACAGGCCAGTTCACAGCAAGGATTTCTTTTGTTAAATCTGTCATATCACATGTGTCCATGGTTGTCTTAATTTCTTTAAACCTTCTCGTGGTCTAATTCATTTCCATGTCTGCTGGTCCAGAGAAATTTGCAACTTTCTGAGAACTGAACAGACCTTTCTGATTTTCCTCTTCTTGTTCAGACTCTGAATGTCAACCTCCACTTCTTCTGCTGTTTGAGCTATGGAATTGGAAGCCTCCTCTACTGTATTCAAGACAATGTGTTCAAACCTTTCTTCACTAGCTTGGTTTTCAAATTCAGGCTCATTTTCACTGTCAATTAATACAGCACCAATCTCAAAAATTCTTCTGTGCTTCTCTCATGGCTTATAGCCAGCTCAGACAGTTCCAGTGAGGCGACATCATCATAACATAGGATTCTGATATTAAAGTGAACTGTTCTTTTGTGCTGACTTCTTTCACTGTGATCTCAGGTACATCAAATGACACTTCCTTTGTTACTACCTTTACTGTTGTTTCAGACACGTCCAATGACACAGCTGACACAGATTCAACACCATGTGAGGGCTCTTGGTCTTTCACTTCTCTGTAACTATACACTCTAAGCCCCCACCTGTTCTTGCTCCATATCACCCACAGCCAGTGTTTTTGCAACTTGTCACTTCCAAAAATTGAAAGACACAACACGGACCAAATATCAGAATTGTAAGATGTCCCTCTCAAATCCACTTTGGAAAATTACCTCACCACAGCCTCTACTCCACCTGCTTCCTCACATAAATTTTTTGGAAATCTGGCCCGCTCTTCTCGAGCAAACTGCTCCTGTTCTCTAAGGTTTGATGGGTGTCGTCTCCCAACTGCAAGTTTCAGCTCTTTCCACAGATGTTCAATGGGATTCAGACCATAGCAGACCACTTCAGCACGGTCCAATGATTTCTTCTCATCCATTCTTATGTGCTTTTTGATGTATGTTTCGGGTCACTATCCTGCTGGAAGACCCATGACCTGCGACTAAGGCACAGCCTTCTGACACTAGGATCTATGTTTCGCTCCAAAATGCCTTGGTAGTCTTCTGATTTCATTGTGACCTGCACGGATTCAAGGCACTCAGTGCCTGAGGCAGCAAAGCAACTCCAAAACATCACTGAGCCTCCTCCATGTTTCACGGTAGGCATGGTGTTCTTTTCTTTGAGAGCTTCATCTTGTCTTCTGTGAACATAGAGTTGGTATGATTTACCAAAAAGCTCTAATTTTGTTTCATCTGTCCAAAGCACACTCTCCCAGAAGAACTGTGGCTTGTCAACATGCATTTTGGCCCAGCCTGGCTTTTTTGTGTCTCCTCTTTAGAAGTGGGGTCTTCCTGGGTCTTTTACCATGTAGTCCATTTTCATTCAGACAGTGATGGATGGTGTGACTTGAAACTGTTGTACCTTGAGCTTGAAGATCAGCTTTGATCTCTTTTGAAGTTTTCCTTGGTTCTTTCTCAATCATTCGAACAATCTCTCTGTTCAATCTTGAGCCAATTTTCCTCCTGCAGCCATGTCCAGCAATGTTAGCTACAGTTCCATGGGTCTTAAACTTCTTAATAATATTGGCAACAATAGTCACAGGAACATCAAGCACTTTGGAGATGGTCTTATAACCTTCAAGTTGACCATGCTTGGCTGTTAACTTTTTTCTAATCTCCTCAAAACTCTCTACTTTTACTTCTGTTTTCCGTGTTCAGTGTGATACACACAGTGGCACAAAACAGCAGAGTGAGTAATTTTCTCCTTTTAAACTGGCTGCGTGAGTCATTATAAGATTGAAAACACCTGTGATACTGATTAAAACAGAACAGACTGCTTAAAGTATCACTACAATGCAATCATTTCTTATATCTTCTAAAGGGTACCAATAATTTTGTCCAAGCTATTTTAGAATGTCTTTGTAGAATAAGAAAGAATTTAGTTATTTACACAACTTTTTTGTTTTGTACCACTGCAAACCAAAGACAGACATGTATGGATAATAAAGGATCTTTTAATTTCAACACTTTTCAGGGCGAATGGTGCACTATTTTAATAAAATGTGAGGGTACCAATATATTTTCTGCCACATCTTTATATCTTGACTTTTCACAAAAACCTCACCTGTAGTAAGCAATCCTAATGAGAAAAGGTCATTTAGTTGATTTTTAGTGAATATTTCCTCAGGGGGAAAAAAACCTTTTAGTTCAATGTCATTTGACTTTTCAACAAATTCTCGCCTTTAGTAAGTGACACACTCTAATGTGGAGCTGCTACAGTCATCAGAATGAGAAAGGTCATTTTATGGACTTTTCAGTGAATATTGAGAGCTTCTAAAACAGGGTGTCTCTTCTAAATATGCATTGTGGGAAGATAGTTACTTCATTTTGGAATTACTAGAATGTTGAAGAGATGTAAAGGTGATTTTATTCATTTTCAGTGAATATTTTTATTTTTATTGAATATCCACGATTTTGTATAAACAGCTTTTGAAGTATATTCTATAAAAGAAAATCAACAAAATGATTTTTTCATGACGTTTCACTTTTAGTAAGTCATTCATCTTAATGTGCATTTACTTCAGCCCTCATACTTTGAAAAAGACATTCTGATTGTTAATGCATTTTTTAAAATTTTGATTTAGTACTGTATCCTTACTTCTGTCACATTTCACCTGAAGTAAGTCAGTCATCTCATTGGGAGCCTACTACAAACAACAGAGTTAGAAAATTCAATTTAGTTACTTTTTATTGAGCTTTTAAAGATTCAAGATTCTTTATTGCCATGTGTAACAAGTACAATGGAATGCTCACTCTTGCAGTATCACTTCAAAACATAAATGCTAAACACAATGTAGGTGCATAATAAAGTACATTAAAAAGAGTAAGTAAGTATATAAGTACAATAAAATACAATAAGAAGCATACAGTACAATACAGTAACAGTACAATAAAAAGTGACTAAGAAGAGTATGTGACTAAGTAAGAGTTATAACTATATACAATTAAACATACTGTATTTTATAATGGTACTTTTACTTATCTTTCATTTTTAAGAGGTCAAGCATGTCATTTGCTACTACATCCAGCAGCTGAAGAAGAGTATCACAGAATTATCATTGATAAATGCTTAGACCCCTTTCTTTCTTCAGTGCAGTACGTGCATTTTTTTGACGGCCCCTTGCAAAACACAGCAATTAAAGTGATGACTAGTTACTAGTTATGGGAAATTCGGATCTTTGAACCCGAGTCAGAGCAAATCTTTTTTCAAATCATTCATTTATTTCGTTCACTGGAACTAGTGTGGCACTTTAGCTGAGAGCACGGCTCTCAAACACTAAGTTGGTAAAGTATAATACACAAGCTCACCTTTGTTAAGCTCTTAAGCAAACTGTTGGACCATAGCCTATTGAGTTATTCAGTTGAAATGACTGATTACCTCAGTTTAGAAGTCAAAGTCAAAGCGTTTGTCATAAGTAGTTAAAACAAGTTTCCCCGTACAATGAAGTTCTTACTTTGCCGTCCACTCTGATCACCGTTCATCAAATAAACACAAGGTATGAGAAAGCAGAGATAAAGGAAAGCAATAAGAATATCTAAAAATATCCAAAGAGCAAGATGTATAATATGTTCAACTGCCCGTACCAGAGCCCTATGCCTATAAATGAAAATATTGCTCTATTCGTTCTATGATAGCTATTCACTTTAGTCTACCTGGTCATTGAAGACCCGTAGTGTATGAACCTGTTCCGGTGTAAAGGCAAATTAAACATCCATTCAGTATCTGCATTAAATACAGCTAGCTAGCTATGGAAAAGTTCTGGTTGACAAGCTAACTTTAGCAAGCTCTCCTCACCAGCAATAACAGCACTGGTCATGTTACTGCTGTAACCACATGAATAATGCACAAAAGACTCAGACCCGAAGACGAATCAGTCGTTCCTACACTGAGAATATGCAGCCGTCATGTGACAAATGAACGAGAGACTCAGACCTAGGCCTGTAACAATGATTGCATAATAGTCTAACCGCGATTTTTTGACGTGAATGCGGTTTCTTTGTTGAACCGCAGTTAAAGCATTTTGTTGTGAGATGGGTCACACTTTTGTTTGCATCCATTAAACACGTTTCCAATGCTCGCGTGCACCCTGCGACAGAACAGTAGCTGTCCTATCAGAGGACGCCCCACCTGCACTGATGCTGCCTTCAAGTGCTTGTAAGATCCTACTTCCGAGTTCAGAAATCATAATTACTGTACAGTTTGTCACGCGTTCAAGTCCGTGGCCAGAAATCCAGTACAAATAAAGAAGCAGCTTTAAATAAAAATTGGATGACCTGTCAAAAACATTGTTTTTATGGCTGGTGTTTTCGAACAAAGCAGTCTTGGGCGACAGACACAGATTGAAGACGAGGGGATGTGCATCAGGTGTAGTATTTAGGCTTTAGGATAAAATTAGCACGATTAATTAATTACATTCATTTTGCGCCATGTTTGTTCGTGCCATCCCCCGCTTGACGTCACAACTCAGCAATTCAGGTATCATAGAAAAATTAGAGTTTCCAACTAGTACCTAATTACGACCTTGTTTGACTGTTTATGTGCTTGGAACTCTTAACTGTGATATTTCCAATAGCACATGGAGGCCACAACAGATGCGATGTCAAGTAGGCTTTCGAACGTTAAAAACCCAAGCAGAATTGTGAGGTTTCGTGAGAAGTGGTGTTGTACTTTTGAGAAATGCCCATAACATTAAAATGATACATATTTGGTTTTCACTGGAGTTTTCATTTAGTGCTGGTAAAAAAAATTGCTTAATTCTGTCCCATTGGTGCTGTCAAAGTTCAGCTCAACTACGATTGGACAGTTGGTCATTTAGGGAGTACAGGTATAGAGGGATTGGACTGTCAGCCTGCTGTCAAGCAAAAAATACAATGTTTTATGATAATGAAGAGGCGTGGTTTACTTCATAGGCTGTGAACTTGTGTCATTACATTATCTGGGTCACATAACAGTGAAATAATCAAAACATGTAACCTGGGATTGATTTAAAACTTTAATTTGTTCGAAGAATAATAAAAAAACAACTATTTTTTAAATTTGACAGAAAAGACAATTATATTGTTAATCGTAATTAATTGTACAGCAACATAGGAGATTGTTACAGGTCTACTCAGACCTGAAGACCCATAGTTATCAGTCGTTCCTACACTGAGAATATGCAGCGGTCATGTGATAAGTGAACGAGAGACCCAGACCCGAAGACTGGTTATTGCTGTTTCTCAGTATGCGTTCTTCTTGTACTTGCATTCTTAAGGACTTGTGAAACATCATCAGTCACGGCCCAAGTACTTTTACAATTCAAAGTTCACATCTAGCCAAGTACAGATCAAATACCCAGATGTGTTCTCGATATGTAAATTTTATCAAGGACGCATCAGGAGGTAACTTCTGTGGACTTGGGTAGTCAAGTGTCCCAGAATGCATTTCACACAAAGTAGCAGCAGTGGCAGCAGAGGAACTACCACATAACTAAATTTTGTACTACGACTGTTGTTCTGTCACCAAATATAGTTTTTAAGATTTTACTGGCGAGGAAGTAATCCTTAATAAATTGAATATGAGTCGATAAATATAGCACCTTCTTTAAATGTTCGGATATGTGCAAGTCGTACAAAAGATTAGTTCAAAATTAATGAATCGTTCACAAATGAAATATCACTACTAGTTGCTGTGTTCAAACTACACTGTGACTGTGCAGCAAAAACAAATATCGAAAATTTCAGCCATTATGTCATGTTGTAGCAGATTCTGTATCTACTCCTGAAACAGATAATGGCAGTTTTTGTCTTTTTAAGAAGTGCTGTCTTCGGGATATAGGCGAGGGAAAACCGAATATCCAGTGAATATCCCAAACTAAAACCAACTTTACCATGCTAGCAAAGTTGGTACACAGCAAGTCCACACATACCTTTTTAACAGTGGAGGAACAGGTGTTGGAAGGGGTGGATATACTAGAAGCAGACCTCCAGGTAGTGTTTACCTGGGCCTTTTATGCACAGAGAGCTTATCAAATATGCTAAGTGGTTACTGGAGGACTGAACAACAACAGAAGAAAAAGGGGAGGTTAGTGGCGCAGCTAAGTGCAGAATCGTTCAGATGGTGACACAAACACAAAATTTTGCATGTGGCTCACCTTTAGGCTGCTTATTACGAAATTAATATTGGCCAAATGAAAATCCAATGTGGCCACCATTTTTCAAGATGGCAAACAACTTATTAGATGCAATTATCTTCATATAATCAAAGCAAACTATCCAAAATTAATTTCTGAAGGGTCAGTTCCTATGTTTTGAAACATGAAGATTCTGTTTTTGCAAGCTGGGTTTGCAAGATGGATTTTTTCATCATTTTTGGAAGGTTTAAGACATTCTATGTCTCAGTTGCCTAATATTTTACTTGATGATTCAATTTTCAAGGTAAGTAGGCTTCCAGATGCATCATGGTGTATTTATTGAACCTTAGGACTGACGCACACGGCTACAAAGTGCAGTGCAGCTCAGGCCAAACCGATAGCATTTGCATCTTCTATGGCATTCAGTCTTACATCCGCATTTTGACAGCTGTTGGCAACACGCTGCAATAGGTTGGAGAGTTGTCCAGCAAACCTTCCATCCCTCACCTTGCTTTGTCCACCCCCAGTCAGTAGGATCGAGGTACTGTGGCCTAAATACAATTGCCTGACTCCATACGCATCCTGCCTTAATGACAGCACGTTTTGCATGTTGAAGGAAGGCATCTTGTATTGGTGGAATAGAGTTATACGTCTGGAATAGAGTTATACGTCTGGAATAGAGTTATACGTCTGATGTTTTCTTGCAAACAAGTCCAGGCACGTCTCGTTAACTCCTACAGCAGTACTGGACCTATCACACATGGTGACTTAAAGTCTGCATAGTGGTGTCATCAATGACTGGGGGACGTTGGCTAAGTTTGAGAAGACGACTGTGGTCTGATCATACACATTCCAAGTGTCCCAAGACTTCTTTCCTTTGCCTCAAAATGCTGAGACCACATCACAACCACTAAAAGCATGGAAGAACAGGATTCCTCTTGTTTTTTTTCTAGCCCAGGTACAGAGTAGATCTCATGAATGGGGATGCATTTCAGGCTTCGTCCTTGTCCAAAGGCAATCCACACTTTTGCAAAATCGAAAAACTTGATACTGCTATTACAGTCACATCTGTGTCATTTGTTTTAATCGTCAGTACCTTGTCGCCATTCAGGACATTCACTCTGATGGCAGTTAGTAGCTTGTTCCACCATCGGGGGACCATAAACAAAAACAGTCTGGACTGATATTGCCTTGTGCGTAGGGAAGACAATGCCAGACGATGTTCCTTGGAGGAGGGAGCTGTAGATTCAATCTGGCTGGGATGACCAACGTCAATCTTGGAGACGCTTCGTTGAAGGTGGTGTTCCCAGTCAACATAACAGCCTTTTGTCAACAGATTATCTTCCTAAATTTCATGGCTCACACATGAAACTGAAATTCCATGCAACTTAAATAGCCTCACAGATGTTAATAAACACAGCATAACAGAAAAAAAGAAATATTTATTGAAACACACTGTTCATTACAGCCGCAATTTGCTGTATCTGACAATCTGAAAGCTTTTCTTTCTTTGTTTGTTGAATGGCGATTTCTCTAAAATATGTATTGATCATATGTATTGACAAGCCTGGAATAATCCACCAGAATAATAAGTAAAGTAGTTTGAAATTTGTCAACACTTGTCTAAGTCGTTGTTTCATAGAATAGCATTATCAAGATGTGACGATAGCAAAAGTGGCCAGTAGGTGTCACCGTGGAGATGGTTGTTGGATTGTTTCGAAGCCTCGGCACAAATCCGGCACAGTTGCCTTGAACGTCTCAGTGTTCCACAAAGCCTTTCTCTGCCCACCACTACTAAAAAGTCTTCAGTATAGGCCAAAATAGTATCTGCTAAGAAACCATGTTGATCAACTTGATCTGCTAAGGACAGCGTGGTATCTCGGAGCCCACCAATGTCTTCCATACTGTCAGGTTGCATATAGATTCAGTGCTGTTCTGGTGCTGTTACTTTGATCTGAATCTGTGAGATAACCACGCCCCATTCATTTGAGTATAACAGATGGAAATGTGGTATTATGAAATAAGAGAACCTTGAAGTGAACAAATGTGGAATTATGAAATAAAAGTCCCCTGAAATAAACAGTCCTTTGAAACTACTAAACGTAATCCTTTGAAAAATGCCATGTTGAAATAAAAACCTATTTATTCATTTATTGCACTATATTGACTCATTTATATATTTATATTTACGTTTATTTCTATATTTATTGCCTCATTTTATTTATTTTGGGATTTAAATTTTGACTTGAATGGGGTTCTATACTTCTCTGTAAAGATGCAAGGCTGAAGTTCAGTTACACTTACCTGAAGTGGCTGATTGGCCAATGTTACATCCTGAGACGTATTTGTTGTTTCGGTTTTGGTGTCTCTCTCTCTCTCTCTCTCTCTCTCCTCCCCGTTTCCTTTCCAGATTGCTGGTGGTTCGCCATTGGCTGGACGATGGGCGAGGGAAGTTTAAAAAAAGACAATTGCTGTGCTCATCATCCTGCAAAACCTCTGCTGCCACGCGAAACACTTATTTAAACCTATTGCATAGAAGATGTGGACTCATGTGTACACATCGCACATGTCTTTTACATAGTTGTAAATAGTCATGTTGTGTTGTGTTGTGTTGTGTTGTTGAAAATACTTTTCTGTTTGTTGTTAGTCAGCACTGGTAGGGGGTGGGTGCCGTTTTATTTTGCTCATGTTTTCTCCTGTTTATGTTGGTTAGGGAGGCAGGGAAGTTTATTTGTATTTCTTTTTAATATTATTTTGGGTAGGTAAGGTGGCTCCCTCTCCTCTTGGTTAGCGGTGTTTTGTTTATTATTTTGGCCTTGCCGCCCCTGAAGTCTTTTGCGTTTCATAAATAATAATAATAATAATAATAATAATAATAATCATAATCATAATAATAATAATAATAATAATAATAATAAAGCTGACTAACAGTCCTAAACGCTGGTGTTGGTGTTGCGTTATCGCTGGTGGCAACTTAAGGAGGGAGTTCCACACAGTTATGTTCACCGCACCCTAGACGGGGTCATACCATCATTGTTGGATGGTTGTTTGAACTGCAAAGAATGGGTCATTATGTGAAATGCAATACATTAGCATATGAATAACTTTTCTTCTGTCTTGCTGTCACATCTCTGTTCTCACATCATTGTTGGGTGGCCAGTCAGTGTTCTGTTTTCTTTGATTTAGTCAGTGTCTTGTTTCATGTGGTTCAATCATTTAAACATTTCATTATCTGTTGCTCCTGTTTTCTGTTCATTACACCTGGGTTCAGTGTAAATGTGCCTTCTGTTTTAGTTATTGTTTGCAAAGTCTTGTGTGTCATTTGGCGTCACGAACAGGATCAAATCCTGGAAGTGCAGTTGGCTAGTTATAATTATTCTTATCAGTTCTAGGGTAGGCTCCCAGTCCTCCGGGCACGCTGCATGGCAGAGATGGACGAATTACGTAGGCAGTTCGAAGACCTGCAGACGAGATTGGCGGAGCAGTCAGGAAGGTTAAGGGAACAGGAAGCGCTCCTTGCTCAGGCCAGGGAAGACCAGAGGGAAGCCCTCTCCATGGCAAGGGCTGTCATTGAGCAACAGACCAGTCTCCAAGGGGCCCCAGCAATGGTGTATATCCCAAGGGAACGAAAGTGTCCAGAATTCAGTGGATGCCCTTCTCAGGGTGAGTTGAGTATAGGGGAATGGATAGCCTCCATGCGATCCACGTTTAAGATCACCAAAGTATCAGAGGAGGACCAGATCGAATTGCTCAGTCAGCACCTTAAAGGTGAGGCGAGGCTGACAGTAAAGTTCCTGCTGAGTGGAGGTGCGACAGATGTTAATCAAGTCTTCAAGGTTCTTGAAGAAACCTATGGAGACAAAGTTCCCATTGGTACTAGGTTGAGGGAATTTTATGACAGGAAGCAGATGTCAGGGGAAAAAATCCGTACATATGCTTATGATCTTCAAGAGAGGCTCGATAAAGTGAGACGCCGGGACCCAGACCGGGTGCCAGACCCTGACACCATGCTAAAGGAGCAGCTGGTATTGGGTCTCCGGGATGACTTCTTGCGGCGGGAGATGAAGAGGCAACTTAAGGAGCAGCCCACCCAAACCTTCATGGACTTTATGCAGACTACCATTGCATGGTCGGAGGAAGAAGAGGTTCCGGTGGCTGCTCCCACCAGGAGCCATGCAAGGGCAGCTGTCAATGCTGCAGCCGCTGAAGATGCATCATCACCACTGACATTGGAGGCACTCCATGGAGCTATACAGGACCTGGCCGCTCGGCAGGAGGAGCTCTTCAAGACAGTGAAGGAGTTGGAGTTGCAGAGAATGTCGCCATCTAGGCCTAGGAAGCCACCCCTGAGGGATGAAGAGGGGAGGCTAATCTGTTACGCCTGTGGTCAACCTGGCCATACAAGCCGAGCATGCCAACAAGGGAATGGGAAGGGACGCAGAGCACAAGCAGCCAACCTCACGGCATCAGAGGCTCGCCAAGTTGAGGATGATGCGCAAGGGGCTGTCAGTACAGCCGCTGCAGGGGTAAGAACAGTGGCACAGGTGGAACACGGACAGTTTGTGCAGGTGCCCAACCATGCCTTTGGAGAGTGCTTTGTAATAGATGTATGGATAGATGGTGTGAAGACCAGCTGTCTTCTTGATACTGGCTCTGAGGTGACAACGATTTCAGAGAGTCACTTCCGAGAAAATCTTGAGGGACGGGATTCCTCCCTGCAGCCTGTCAAGTGGGTTAGGCTTACTGCTGCCAACGGTCTCGATATACCAGTCATTGGATGTTTGGTGGCTGACGTTAAGTGTATGGGGAAAGTGCTTCCAGGTAAATGCGTGTTTGTACTGAGAGATGGCCATATGGGGACAAAGGAGAAGAATAGGGTCCCAGGGATCTTAGGGATGAACGTGATTGGAGAGTTTAAGGGTTTCTTTGATGACTTCCATGGGGCTCGAAAGGTAGGCCGTGGTGGCCCGGGTGCAGGGGATGCTACCCTGAGGCGTGTCGTGGCTGAGATTGAGAGAGAAGAACAGAGCGTGGGCCCAGCAGGTAGAATAGGCTATGTTAAGGTGGCAGGAAGGCAAGCTATCATCATTCCACCTCTCAGTGAAAAGGTGATTGAGGGTCGCTGCAGAGTGCCTCCAAGGGCAAGGTGTCAGGTGTTAGTCGAAGCTGCCGCCAGTGCAAGTCTACCCCATGGTCTGCTGGTTGCCAACGTACTGGCTTACACCACCAATGGGAAGGTTCCAGTGAGGCTGCTTAACGCTAGTAAAAAGCCCATAACACTGATCCCTAGGACACGTGTTGCAGAACTCAGTAAGCCCCGAGAGGTGGTGCCTAAGGATGTTTTAGCGTTTGAGGAGGCAGAAGGAGAGCTATTTGTCCGAGTATTGAATGGTGAAGTGGTGCAGACACCAGGGGAAGCGGAGCCCCTATCAGTACCAGTGCAAGCTAATCTTCAGGGTCTTACTCCTTTCCAGGTCCGGAGGTTGAATGAGCTGCTGGAGAAACACAGAGCAGTATTCTCCAAACATGATAGCGATTATGGTTACACCACCACAGTGACGCATCATATCCCAACTGGAGAAGCTCGACCCCTCAAACAGAAACACCGAAGGGTCCCTCCTCACGTGTTCCAGGAGTTTAAAAACCATGTGCAGGAACTGGTAGCACAGGGGATCCTCAGAGAGAGCAGCAGTCCTTGGGCTTCACCTGCTGTGATCGTGATCAAGAAAGACAAGTCAGTTAGGTTTTGTTGTGATTACAGGAAATTGAATGAGGTAACCTACAGAGATGCCTACCCCCTCCCCAGAGTTGAGGAGTCGCTGGACGCCCTTGGCAAAGCGCGGATGTTTTCCTCACTAGATCTGACAGCAGGGTATTTCCAGGTGGCGGTCAACGAGCAAGATCAAGAGAAGACAGCTGTGACAACACCTTTTGGTTTGTACCAGTGGACCCGCATGCCATTCGGCCTTTGCAATGCACCGGCGACATTCCAGCGCCTCATGGAGGTGGTGTTGGGTGACTTGGCATTCGATGTTCTCCTAATATACTTGGACGAAATCCTTGTCGTCTCAAGTGACTTTGAGAGCCACCTTGAGAGATTGGATCTTGTGCTCACTCGTCTTGGGGAACATGGCCTGAAGCTGAAGCCTAACAAATGTTTTTTACTGAAAACAGAGGTGCGGTTCCTCGGCCATATTGTGTCTGCCGATGGCATACAGGTGGATATGGAGAAGGTGAAGGTGCTGGAGAACTGGCCGGTACCTAAATCTGCGAAGGACGTTCGGCAGGTCGTCGGGTTCATGTCATACTACAGACGTTTTGTCCCCAATTTTGCGCAGCTGGCGAGGCCCCTACATGCCTTGATGGGGAAAGCAAAGAAAGGAGGTAAAGGGGTTGCACCTGTGCCTTTTGTATGGAGCAGAGAGTGTCAAAGGGCTTTTGACAACCTGCGGAAGTGCCTAATGTCTCCACCTGTGCTTGCGTACCCAGACTTCGAGCTCCCCTTTATCCTTACCACAGACGGCAGTCTTTCAGGGCTTGGAGCTGTGCTGAGTCAGCAGCAAGGAGGGGTGGAACGTGTGGTAGCCTTTGCCAGCAGGGGATTACGAGGGTCTGAACGAAATGACAAGAACTACAGTGCGTTTAAACTAGAACTCCTAGCCCTAAAATGGGCCATCACTGAGAAGTTCCGTGACCTTCTGATGTACTCAAAATTCACTGTCGTGACAGATCATAACCCTCTGAGGTACTTGGAGACTGCTAACCTTGGGGCGGTTGAGCAAAGGTGGGTCGCCCAGCTGGCAGAGTATGATTTCGAGGTGCGCTACAAGCCTGGAAAGCAAAATACAAACGCAGATGTTTTATCCAGGATCCCCACAGAACCGGAACCAGAGGCAGAAGATACAGAGAGAGACTTCCTGGTGATAAATCCAGAGGAGGTCCATGCCTGCCTGTGGCCTGCTCATGAGTGGGATATGGAGGGAGGAAGCTTACCTGTCGCCCTCCAAGCTGCAGTGCAGGGGAAGGTCCGTGGTCACGACTGGGCGGATCTCCAGCAGCTCCAGGTGGGTGATCCGGCTGTGGGTCCCATGGTCACAGCTGTAAAGGGTAATAATCGACCTGGTAGATATCAGTTGCAGCAAATGGAACTGCCCCTCAGGAAGTTGGCTCATCAGTGGGACCGTTTGAAGTTGTATCATGGGGTTCTGTTCCGCTGCATTCGTGACCCAAGAGATGGTGAGGAGATTCGTCAGGTGGTTGTTCCGGAGTCATTGCGGAGACAGGTATACGAAGCACAGCATGATCATGGTGGTCACTTCAGTGGGAAGAGTACTCTCACGTTAATGAGGCGGAATTACTATTGGCCCACCATGAGTAGGGACGTACAGTGCTGGGTAAAGGAATGTAAGCGATGTGCCTTGGCGAAGGATGTTTTCCCAAAGATCAAAGCCCCAATGACTTGTACAAACGTGGTTGCACCCCTAGAGGTTTTAGCCTTGGACTATACAGTCCTGGAAAGGTCAACAGGGGGCTATGAGAATGTTCTCGTTCTGACCGATATGTTCACCCGATTTACTATCGCAGTACCGACTAAAGACCAAACTGCCAGGACCACTGCAGTGGCGCTCGTAAAGCACTGGTTTGTGTACTATGGGTGTCCATCTAGGCTTCACTCTGATCAAGGTTGGAGTTTCGAAGCCGGAGTCATCAAGGAGCTCTGCCGTATCTATGGCATCTCCAAGAGCCGCACTACCCCCTACCACCCACAGGGGAACGCTCAGTGCGAACGTTTTAACAGGACCATGCATGAGATGCTGCAGTCCTTGCCACCAGACAAAAAGAAGAACTGGAAAGAATTCTTACCTGAGCTGGTGATGGTATACAACAGCCATGTTCACTCATCAACTGGATATTCACCTTTTTACCTGCTGTTTGGAAGGGATGCACGGCTGCCCCGGGATGTTCTGGGCGGGAAGGACTTGGAGTTGAGTGATGTGGATAACCTTGATGATTGGGTCTTGAGTCACCACGACCGTCTGAAGGTGTCCGCCGAGACAGCCCTAGCAGCGGCCCAAGAGGCATCACGGAGACGGAAGAGGGTGTATGACCGAGGATCTCATGTGGCTCTTGTTAGGCCAGGGGATCGCGTGCTTTTGAGAAATCATCGCCCAAGGGGAAGGAATAAGATTCAAGACAAATGGGAGCAAGAACCTTACCTGGTGATCAAGCAAAATCACGAAGACCTGCCTGTGTTCACTGTCAGGCCTGAGGCTGGGGGTCCTACCAAAGTCGTGCATAGAGACCAAATGAAACATTGCACATTCCAGACACCAGTTAGAGGTAACACTGCACACATGCCTCAAAGAACTGGATGTAACTCGAATACTGATTCCTCTGATGTAGTCTACATACCCCACACAACACCACATAACACGGCCACACATGGCCTAGACACTGGGGGGAATCAGGAGGTAGGAATAGAGCAGGGAGATGGGACACTTTCAGATGATGCTTTAGAGGAGGAGATAGCATTAAGTAACCTGTCGGCAGATGCAGATGATTCTGGGTCAGAAAGTGAAGTTGCAGTCAGGAGGAGACGCCCTCAGAGGAGCACAAGGGGTCAACTACCTGTAAGGTATCAGTATGACTATGTTATGAAGTAGAATGTGTTATGTAACCCACCTTGTATGTTGTTTTTTCTTGAACACAAGTGGATTTGATGAAACTGTATGTGATTGTTGGTGGCATGTTAAAGTTAAGGGTCATGGAGAAACGTTATTGTATTGCAAGAATGACTTTGTGCACTGCCCAAATGTGCCCTGCTGTATATGTTAACCTCTGTTCTGTCTCTTTCAGAGTCGCGAGGCCCGAAAGGTCTCTGGTATGGCAGGGTTTGGCAGGGGGGAATGTGACGGATTAAGCAAAAGGGAAGTGATTAAATAATAGCCAATGACCGTGCAAGAAGACGGAAGGAGGGCGGGTGATTGAAAAAATTGCGAGAGAGAAGAGAAAAATGGCGGAGAAGTGAAGACGTAGTTGTGTGCATAGTTTGGCATTTTGGCTTACGAAAGTTACGAGAACAGTGTTGTTCCATTTAAGTTTTTGAGTAAGTGCGCTGGAGTCAAAATAATTCAGTGGATAGGTGAACGGGAGATATGGACGGTCCGATTTGAGCAGACAGAGAGTGGAGACGGAATCGACCAAGCTTGGGGCGCTACTCCATTAGGTTTTCCCTGCTACTTCGGGATCCAGGTCAGCACCTCCCTGCCAACCAGAGACGCCTGGAGGGCCTCCGCGACTTACGAGGGAAGTTCAGGTGACATTTAGACAAGTCATTTCATTGAATGTTAAGCAAACGCTTGGAGAAGGAATTGCGTACGTTTAATAGCCATAACGCAGTGTGGACAGCTCGCTGTTTGAAAAGACTGCTGTTTTGTGTTAGCCACATGGTCCGAGAGCGTTACCACCTCTAACTGAACTGAATTCCAGAACTGGAAAAGGACTCTTTTCACTAAGTACAGCGCGACGTTCGGACTCACGCAATATTGAGATTTTAAGATTGATCCGAGTTATTGTATGCGACCTTTCATGCTGTATGGAGGATTGACGAACATGCACCTAGATCGTAGGGCTAGTTAAAATGTCTTTGAATTGTTTGTTTTACAATCGGTTGCATACTGTGAAACGGGGTTATTAACACCTGAGATAAGTTGGAGTTTAAAGGGGGAATATTCACTTTAGAGATGAAACGAACATGCTGACATTTCTGATGCACAAGTATTGAGTGGTGTAAGGGACGTTTTTGTTGTTCTATTTTGAACCAAGTGAACATTTTTTTTGGTGTTTGTTCATTTTTCTGAATGAAGTTGTGATTTGTGATTCTGTGGTAAGTTAAAACCAGACCTCTGTTTTCCATTTTTTTTGTATGTTTCTAACAACCTGGTGTTTAGGCCAAATAGAAAATTACATTTATGGGTGGAAACAAGGGGAATTATAACTGTTGATGTAAATAAATTTAATACTGTGTTATAGCCCATTCTGGCAGTGAAAGAGTGAGATTACTATCTTAATAGTAAGAGGGAGAGAGACTAACTTCTGGAGTAGGGGCGTCTCCCTCTGACTGCAGGGTGTTTTAGCGAGGGGAGTACTGGGTACATTACACTCACACGCACACACATCACCTCTTGCACTTGACCCAGGCTACACACTCCAGGTTAACACCGTGACTCAGGCAAATCCTGGAGCCCCAGCTATCCCACCCATCCCATTTTGCAGGGCAGAGCACGAGGCGAATTGGTGTGGGGGGGCAGGGACACAGATCCTTTTGCACTCCATCCATCCAGAGAGTTTAGGTAATTGTTACCCCTACTAGGCAGACGTAGTCCCGTCTGTTACACTTGCCTTAGCTGTGTGCATTTCTTATCTATGTTTTTGTAAATTCGGACATGAGCTGATCCGTTTGCGTTCCTTAGTCCTGTGCCTATTCGTCCTGTCCCTGTCTTACCCATGTCCCGCCTTTGCATGTGTACCTCTATTGAAGCTGAGTCTTCCTAAACAAAGAACCTTGGTTTGCACATGCATCCACTTTCTTAAGTCCTCCCTGACATTCGTAATCGGGTGTCTTATTAAATATGCAATTACACGCAATTATTATAGCCACCATTTTTTTTCAAAACTTGTTCTTCAGCATTTTATTTCATTTTTTCTTTCATTCTTTCTTTCTTTATTTATTTTCTAATTTAGGTTTCTTCTCAGTGTAAGATGGCTGAGATTTAGCTAAGTGACACCATCACCTCTCGTAACATCTCTACATTTTCTTTGTGTATTTAGGCATATATGTGTATATGAATGGAAAACACTTTAAAGAATATTTTTTCCCCTCTAACATACCTTTTTCATGGAAGACTGATTGCAATTGTGGGCCAGTGTTGTACACGTTGTGTTCTATCAAAGTGTAGTACCATAATCAACCACTAGATATCAGCAGTATTACATCAAAAAGGTCAGTGGCTCTCAAGCTGAAAATGTGTTCACCAATCTGTTATTCCACATCTGGCGTGTTTATCAATGGATCTGAGCTTTTAGCTGATGCTACATATTTAGACCAGATATAAAGAGCAAAGAAATGACTCTGAAGTCACTGAAATAGTTTGTATGTAAATAAATGGGTATGAAAGTGACAAGCAAGAAAGACAAACATGTGTTAAAGTACTGACAATGTATGATCTCACTATTCCTCAAGTGCCCTTATCACCAGGTAAAATGTATTTTTCACAGAGGTTTATGATCACCTGTGTTTTTCCTAAGTGCAGCACACATATCTGAGGGAACAGGTAAAACAGTATCTAAACCTCCAGCAGTCTAATCAGTTGGTGCATTTATATAGAATGGAGTTCTCATAGCGGTGTGAATGTTGTTGAATACCAGTGTGAAAACCGAAATAAATGTGATATTTGACAGAGAGCCAGAGAGATGAAGACAGAATGGGAGTGATGTGCTTGAATCTTGACATTCTCACAATTTCCTGCTGTGTTCAGGAAGAGCATTTACATACACACACACTTTGCATTGACAGCACATGCTTCAGTGCTCTGACAGTGTTTATAGCCCCGTGAGATCAACACTTTAGGACTCAGAGCTGTTCTCCATGACAACAGAACCCACTGCAACCATGAGTTTCATCACGATCTTAATTTGGACACTTTTCTACAGCATTTTAGGTAATTTACACTGAAATTCACGAAATGGTGGAACTGTGTGAAGTTTAAAAGACTTCTCTAATTAATTAATTTTGTGTGTTTCCTCTTCTGTTCTGTATGGTGATGGAAAATTGTGCTGCATAGGGATGTTATTCAACACTGGGATATCACAGCCTTTCATTAGCAACATGAGCAACATGTGAGATCAGACTCTTTGGCACGAGCTTTGTAAAAATTCTCTTTTAACTCTTTCTCTCTGTGTTTCTCTCATATTTAGTGGAATGTGAAGTTTCAAGTAACTTTTTTAGTTAAACAGATTCAAACAGAGATCAAACATAAACTATGAGCAAGAAAATACAGGATCTTCTTACACCCTCCCTAACGATTAAATAATTCTTAATTTTTCTGTTTAACCTTTTTCTGGTTCTCTTGTCAGGATCTTGGGGGCAGGTTGTTTTGACTCAGTCTGAAGACCAAACTGTGCATCCAGGTGAAACAGTCACTATTGAGTGTAAACACACTCCTGCAATTGACTGTGTGAAGACAAACACCACACAGCACTGTATGTCCTGGTATCATCAGAGACCTGGAGAAACTCCTAAACTCCTCATATACCTCACATCAGACAGAGCATCTGGAGTTTCCTCCAGATTCAGTGGCATTAAACCAGAAAACAAAATTGATTTTGCTCTGACCATCAGTGAAGTGCAGGGTGAAGATGCAGGAATTTACTATTGTCAGAGTCGGCACTTTCTCAATTCAACAACATCAGTGTTCACACAGTGATACTGAGTCGTACAAAAACCTCCCTCAGTCAGACTGTACAGAGACTGCACTGCTGCAGCTGGGACCTACTGCAGGTGCTGAGGGGGAAGACAATGATATGGATCACTGAGGAGATCTGCTGAGCAAACACACACACACACACACACACACACACACACACACACACACACACACACATACAGTTACTCAGTATGGTATGAAGGGGTTGTAGTGAATCTTAGAGCTTATGTAGTGCTTTATATGTAAAGAGAAAGACTTTGAAATAAATGTGATATTTGACAGGAACCCAATGCAGTAAAGTCCGAATGGGAGCGATGTGTTTGAATCTTGTCATCCTCAAGGAGATTGTAGCAGCAGTTTTGAATCAGCATGCTTTCAGAAAGTTACCTTGCAGTCAATTCTGGATGTGGCAAAGGCTGATCCTGGGAAAGGAGGCTTGTGATTTGTTAAATGTTGTGCAAGAGAAGCTGCCGTGGAGACATTGTTAATGTCAATAGATTTTTATACACACACACACACACATACACACACACACACACTCATTGACATTAGACCGGTGCTGTGTGTCAGTGGTGGGGGATGTTACCTGTTCTACACATGAATCATCATCATCAGTCCTAAAGTACTTCATTTTCCCTGTTAAGTTCAACACGCCTTTTCTGTTAGGGTTGATATTTTATTGTGAACGTTGATATTAAGTTGTGAGGAGTGAGGCTAAAAGCTGGTTCTGCTGAGGTTTTACTTCGTTACAGAACGTGATTTCCCATTCCACACATCAATGACATCAATGACCAATACTTTAATTTGGATCGGAACTCGACAAGAAAGAGCTGGTCCGGGAACTCTCTTACCTCAAGCGAGAACCATACCCCTATCCCAACGAGCCCGCAAAGAGAGATAGAGACAGAGAGACAGAGAGAGAGAGGGAGACAGAGACAGAGAGGGAGAGAGAGCCCACAAAAATATGTTGGATGATGACATGTTAGAAAAGCTCATGCCACATAGGCACGAAATTCAGGGATGTTTTTTTCTAACAGTGGGAGGATCGAAACAGTGGTCTCTGTTACTCGGGTCCCGCCATGCGCCCTGAGTAATACAGAAAACACCGCTACAAAGTAGCAAACCGCTAGGCTTAGCCTGGTACATCAACTGGGAAGTTCATTAAATCGTGGAGGAGAAACTCGCTTAAATAATCGACCAAAGATAAAAACATAGAATCCTCTGTAGTAATACATGCATAATATGGCATACTCATCGAGGGGATGTGACTGTTGTTTTTATTTATGGGCAATACTTGCAGTTCAGACTGTAGCAGTGATGGCTGGTGGTGATACTGGATTGGGTTGGGCTAACAAATGCGTTATATCCATCAACAGTTTACACTGCAGCAACAGCAGCATCACATCCCAGATACCAAGTCACAGCAAGGACACTGTATACATTATTATAGCCAGTGCAATACAACAACACTATAGAGAGGTACCCACAAGAATGGCCTGATGCCAACAAACTCTGTATCTGTCTCTCTCTCTCTCTCTCTCTCTCTCTCTCTCTCTCTCACACACACACACACCATTTGACTATTATTCTCTGTGCACATTAGCACATGCCATTTTTAGCAAAAACAAAATATGCAAGAATGATGGAATGATAGGCTGCATGATTAGTGTTTTTACATTTGTAAAGTTTCACAGAAGTCTTGTAATAAAACCTGCTGTTTTAAAGAGAATGTGCCATGATAGTCCGTGAGCATCTTTCAAAACAAAATGTCTGTTGTGTTCTTTACTGTAATTCCTGAGAGTGGCACTGCCATTTTTCACTGACAGTTGAGTCCTGGAATGGTATGTTGTGTAGCGACGGAGGCAGTAAATGCAAGTTCAGGATATGTCCTGTAATAGTCTGTGAGGAAAAAAGCCTAGCAACAGACTCAAATGGCCCAGTCATTCTAGAACTCAGGTGTCAGTGAAATACTATTGTCGCCACCTTGAGGAATTATAGTAAAGAACACATCAATTTCCATCTTACGGACATGGACACACTTAACACATAGTAGATTCACATGTAATAATATCTTGTTTTTGTTAACGGGCTAGATGAATGATATAGATAGCCTGTAAACATTAGTAATTTGTTTGATAGCTGGCTACGGTGTTGAAATATTCAGCTATGCTTGTCACCATCATCTGGTTGAATAGCCAGGGTTACAAAAGTGCCCTGTCTTTTTTCCATCTTACTCAACCAATGCCAGCACAGATTCTCTGAATGTTGCCTAAATTTTAGAATAAATCTGTAAGCATGAAATCATCTATTACTTCCCCAGATCTAAACAAAAGGTCAGGGGTTAGCTTGACATACCGACTAAACACTTCATTTCCTCATACTGTGTGAACTGTCTTGCACTGTACTGGGTTCTCTCTGTAATCCAGTATTGTTATCCTGCTACCTTCTGTGGTCCCATTTTACTCTGTAATCATTATTACATTCCTCTACTCTCATAGACATAAAGAGAGATGATATATTTAAAAGAGATGATCATATAAGATGATATATTTGCTCTGTATGTATTGCATGCAGGCTACATTGCCCCTAAACAATTAGGGAGTATGGCAAAGAAAGATTTTTTTTCTGTGGATCATGTTGTGAAATGGCGAGGTTTGGTGGAGAAAACTGATTGAGCTGAATCAATGAAATGTTAATCATAAAATGAACATAGTTTGTTTGCAATATGTTTATTCTGTCCTTGTGAATGTGTTATGAACAGAGCTACAAACCTAACTGCAACTGTAGTACAGAAAATCAACCACAAGATGTAAAATGACAGTAAATGGGTCAAAAACAATATCATTCGGCTATTTTTATAACATATTTAAAAGATTTGCTGTATATTTAAAGGCCCTGATCTGATCTCCAGATGATAACATTGTTCACCACTCTGTTACTCAAAATCTGCTGTGTTCATCAATGGATCTGAGCTTTGGTTTAAATAATTAGATCAGCTATAAGAGAAAAGACATCACTGTCCTCACAGACACAGTTTGTATGGATGTAAATGAGTCTGAAAGTGAACAGGCAGAACAGACAAACATGTTAAAGTACTGACATTGTATAATCACACTATTTATCAGCCCTTCTTGTCTCCTGATACAATATATTTTTCAGAGGTTTTTTGAATGTGATTCAGCGACACTGTTTTACCTGTGACTGTGAGTGTCTGTTGTTTTAACAGACAGCATTTACATACACAGACACTTTGCATTGGCAGCACATGCATCACTGCTCTGACAGTGTTTATAGCCCTGTGAGTTTAACACTTCAAGACTCAGAGCTGTTCTCCATGACAACAGAACCCACAGCAACCATGAGATTCATCGCACTCTTAATTTGGACACTTTCCCACTGCATTTTGGGTGATTTACAATGAAATTTTTAAAAATGTTGGGGTTGTGTGACATTTTAAAGTCTTCTCTGAAACATTCATTTTATTTTAAAGCTGTATGTATTTCTCTTACTGTTCTGGAAAGATATCGTATTGAAAAGGAAAACTGTGCTGAAGAAGGATTTGGTATAAAATGTAGACATTTCACAGCTTATTTTATATAACTTAAATTGTAAAAAGATGTTTCAAATATCTTTCCAAAATGACAAAAAAGGTGTCTTTGTTTTGGTTTGTTTTTTTCAGATATAAATTATGATCCTCTTACACCTTCCCTAATGATTATATAATTCTTCATTTTTTTGTTTAACTTTTTCTCATTTTTACTACAGGGTCTTGGGGGCAGGTTGTTTTGACTCAGTCTGAAGACCAAACTCTCCAACCAGGTCAAACAGTCACTATTAAGTGTGAACACAGCCCTGTAATAGATTGTGTTGATACAGCAACTAAAAAGAAACACTGTATGTCCTGGTATCATCAGAGACCTGGAGAAACTCCTAAACTCCTCATATACTACTCATCAGACAGAGCATCAGGAGTTTCCTCCAGATTCAGTGGCATTCAACCAGAAAACAAAATTGACTTTGCTCTGACCATCAGTGAAGTGCAGGGTGAAGATGCAGGAATTTACTATTGTTATAGTCAGCACTTTATCAATTCAACAGCATCAGTGTTCACACAGTGATAGAGAGTTGTACAAAAACCTCCCTCAGTCAGACTGTACAGAGACTGCACTGCTGCAGCTGGGACCCACTGCAGGTGCTGAGCAGGAAAATAATGATACTGGTGACTGAAGAGATCCACTGAACTAACACTCGAAAGAGAGAGAGAGAGAGAGAGAGAGAGAGAGACTCACATACCTATACACACCATAGTATTCTCTGAACCAGTAACCAAATCAAAGGTCAGGCTTATAGCTTTAATCATCTTCTATTCTTAACAAAACAGTTATCAATGTCAAATTAGCATTTCCAAACTCACTGTGATATTAATCTCATAAACGGTTTAAGTTCACAGTGAAGTGTGATTGCTTGCAGTATTTTCTAATGCTCTGTTCTAATTCTCTTTATCATTGTTGATTCACACAAAAATGCTTTCTTCCTCATCATAAGTATTTGTGACAGAAGTTCAGGAGCTCAGGCACCCTGTGAAAGTTTGGGTCTTGTATGTATTTGCTTGTGGGACCATGCCTCAGTCTGGCCCTGCTTAAAGAAGCAGATAATGGAACAAATCAGTGTGGCTTTAAAGTAGGTTCCGTGTTACAGCACAACTGCATCAACAACTTACGGACATGGACATACTTAACACATAGTAGATTCACATATAATAATATCTTGTTTTTGTTAACGGGCTAGATGAATGATATAGATAGCCTGTAAACATTAGTAATTTGTTTGATAGCTGGCTACGGTGTTGAAATATTCAGCTATGCTTGTCACCATCATCTGGTTGAATAGCCAGGGTTACAAAAGTGCCCTGTCTTTTTTCCATCTTACTCAACCCATGCCAGCACAGATTCTCTGAACGTTGCCTAAATTTTAGAATAAATCTGTAAACATGAAATCATCTATTACTTCCTCAGATCTAAACAAAAGACCCAAAATTTTTTCAGTAAACTCAAGGTCAGGGGGTAGCTTGACATACCGACTAAACACTTCATTTCCTCATACTGTGTGAACTGTCTTGCACTGTACTGGGTTCTCTCTGTAATCCAGTATTTGTATCCTGCGACCTTCTGTGGTCCCATTTTACTCTGTAATCATTATTACCTTCCTCTACTCTCGTAGACATAAAGAGAGATGATATATTTAAAAGAGATGATCATATAAGATGATATATTTGCTCTGTATGTATTGCATGCAGGCTACATTGCCCCTAAACAATTAGGGAGTATGGCAAAGAAAGATTTTTTTTCTGTGGATCATGTTGTGAAATGGTGAGGTTTGGTGGAGAAAACTGATTGAGCTGAATCAATGAAATGTTAATCATAAAATGAACATAGTTTGTTTGCAATATGTTTATTCTGTCCTTGTGAATGTGTTATGAACAGAGCTACAAACCTAACTGCAACTGTAGTACAGAAAATCAACCACAAGATGTAAAATGACAGTAAATGGGTCAAAAACAATATCATTCGGCTATTTTTATAACATATTTAAAAGATTTGCTGTATATTTAAAGGCCCTGATCTGATCTCCAGATGATAACATTGTTCACCACTCTGTTACTCAAAATCTGCTGTGTTCATCAATGGATCTGAGCTTTGGTTTAAATAATTAGATCAGCTATAAGAGAAAAGACATCACTCTGTCCTCACAGACACAGTTTGTATGGATGTAAATGAGTCTGAAAGTGAACAGGCAGAACAGAAAAACATGTTAAAGTACTGACATTGTTTAATCACACTATTTATCAGCCCTCCTTGTCTCCTGATACAATATATTTTTCAGAGGTTTTCTGAATGTGATTCAGTGACACTGTTTTACCCGTGACTGTGAGTGTCTGTTGTTTTAACAGACAGCATTTACATACACAGACACTTTGCATTGGCAGCACATGCATCACTGCTCTGACAGTGTTTATAGCCCTGTGAGTTTAACACTTCAAGACTCAGAGCTGTTCTCCATGACAACAGAACCCACGGCAACCATGAGATTCATCGCACTCTTAATTTGGACACTCTCCCACTGCACTTTGGGTAATTTACAATGATTTTTATTTTTTTTTAAATGTTGAGGTTGTGTGACATTTTAAAGTCTTCTCTGAAACATTAATTTTATTTTAAAGCTGTATGTATTTCTCTTACTGTTCTGGAAAGATATCGTATTGAAAAGGAAAACTGTGCTGAAGAAGGATTTGGTATAAAATGTAGACATTTCACAGCTTATTTTATATAACTTAAATTGTAAAAAGATGTTTCAAATATCTTTCCAAAATGACAAAAAAAGGTGTCTTTGTTTTGGTTTGTTTTTTTCAGATATAAATTATGATCCTCTTACACCTTCCCTAATGATTATATAATTCTTCATTTTTTTGTTTAACTTTTTCTCATTCTTACTACAGGGTCTTGGGGACAGGTTGTTTTGACTCAGTCTGAAGACCAAACTCTCCAACCAGGTCAAACAGTCACTATTAAGTGTGAACACAGCCCTGCAATGGATTGCCATGATTTAGCAACTAAAAAGAGATACTGTATGTCCTGGTATCATCAGAGACCTGGAGAAATTCCTAAACTCCTCATATACTACTCATCAACCAGAGAAACAGGAGTTTCCTCCAGATTCAGTGGCATTCAACCAGAAAACAAAATTGATTTTGCTCTGACCATCAGTGAAGTGCAGGGTGAAGATGCAGGAATTTACTATTGTCAGAGTAAGCACTTTCTCAATTCAACAACATCAGTGTTCACACAGTGATAGAGAGTCGTACAAAAACCTCCCTCAGTCAGACTGTACAGAGACTGCACTGCTGCAGCTGGGACCTTCTGCAGGTGCTGAGAGAGAAAATAATGATACTGGGATCAACTGAACACACACACACAAGAGCGAGAGAGAGAGAGAGAAAAAGATAGGGAGAGAGACAGAGAGAGAGACAGAGAGAGAGAGAGACTCACAGACTCACATACCTATACACACTATAGTACTCTCTGAACCAGTATCCAATGAAAGGTTAGGCAAATAGCTTTAATTATCTTCTGTTCTTAACATAACATTTATCAATGTCAAATTAGCTTTTTCAAATTCACTGTGATATCAGTTTTACATAAGTTCACAGTGAAATAGTGTGAGGTTGCAGTATTTTCTGATTCTCTTTATTGTTGTTTATACAGACAAAGATGCTTTCTTCCCCATCAGAAGTGTTTCTGATGGAAGTGCAGTAACTCTGACATCATCCATGTGATATGCTTGGTTAAATCTCAATGTAGTTTGAACTCCAGGATGGAATTACTGAAGTTCAAAAAAAGAAGAGAGAGAGAAAAGCTCACTGTCAGATTTCAGCCACGTTCAGTTTCATGATGGACTCCACGCAGTACACACATCCAGTAACACTGAATCAAAATTTATATGCACATGTTCAGTGTGTTGTGGTGCACAACTTGGTTCACACCAGATACATCAAATGACAAGAGAAAACAGGCCTCACCAGATCTGGAGCAAATATCCATAGCGTCTTCAGGGCTTGAAATCACCATCTTCATCAAAATCACCAACTTGTGTATTAGATCCCTTACCTACACGTTTCCTCAAACAGATACTACCAGTAGTCATCAAACCGCTTCTAAAAATAATCAATTCCTCCCTTAGCACTGGCTACGTACCTAAATCTTTTAAACTAGCAGCTATCAAACCCCTAATTAAAAAACCTGACCTTGACCCCTGTTCGTTGTCCAACTACAGGCCAATATCTAAGCTCCCTTTTATCTCCAAGATCCTAGAAAAGGCTGTAGCACAGCAGTTATGCTCATACCTACATAGGAATAACATTCATTAAATGTATCAGTCAGGATTTAGGCCTCATCACAGCACAGAGACAGCACTGGTTAAAGTTGCAAATGACCTATTACTGGCCTCTGATCAGGGTTGTGTCTCCTTGCTTGTGTTGCTTGACCTCAGTGCAGCCTTTGACACCATTGATCATACCATTCTCCTTGATAGACTAGAAAATGTTGTTGGAGTTAAGGGAACGGCCCTCTTATGGCTTAGGTCCCACTTGACTGATCCTTATCAGTTTGTTGATGTAAATGGTGACTTCTCTGCACATACTGAGGTAAAGTTTGGAGTCCCACAAGGTTCTGTTTTAGGCCCACTGCTTTTTTCTTTATATATGCTACTTCTAGGTAACATTATTCATAAACACAGTATTAGCTTCCACTGCTATGCTGATGACACACAGTTGTATGTCTCAGCGAAGCCAGACGAGAGACACCAGCTTAACAAAATTGAGGAATGTCTAAAGGATATTAGGCACTGGATGCTTACTAACTTCCTCTCACTTAACTCTGAAAAAACAGAAGTACTTGTACTAGGATCACATGCAGCTAGGAGTAAGCTTTCCGATCACATAGTTACTCTGGATGGCCTTTCTCTTTCATCATGTGCAGCAGTAAAAGACCTTCGTGTAATTATTGACTCCAGTCTTTCATTTGAAGCTCATGTAGATAACATTACCAGGATAGCCTTCTTTCACCTTAGAAATATTAACAGGATAAGAAATGCATTGTCATTTTAAGATGCTGAAAAATTGGTTCATGCTTTCATTACCTCTAGGTTAGACTATTGTAATGCCTTACTATCTGGATGTTCTAAGAGGTGTATAAGCTACAGTTAGTTCAGAATGCAGCAGCCAGAGTTCTTACTAGAACCAAAAGATATGATCACATCACTCCTATCTTATCCACACTGCACTGGCTCCCAGTCAAATCTCGTATTGGTTATAAAAACTTACTGTTAACCTATAGAGCACTAAATGGTCTTGCGCCACAGTACCTGCGCAAACTCCTGGTCTTTTATGATCCACCACGCCTACTTAGATCAAAAGGTGCAGGCTATTTGTTGGTACCTCGAGTTATGATGGTTACAGCAGGGGGCAGAGCCTTCTCTTACAGAGCCACACAATTATGGAACAGCCTCCCAATTAATGATCGAGACTCAGACATAGTTTCTATGTTTAAGTCAAGGCTGAAAACTTAGCGAAGCCTTTTGCTAATAGCTCTTTACTAGGCAAAGGAGCAGATCTGGAGGGTTCTCGGGCATAGATTGTTTGGTGAACTGGGATGTTTGGATGCTGTCGCCCCCCCACTCTAACATGTTCACTCAGGTTTGTTGACTGTGGAGTGGGTGGCTGCCTTGTGTCCCAGAGTGCCATCATGTCCATATTACTTTCTAGTTCTCCCTTTTAACTATGCTGTACTAGTTAGTCTTGCTGGAGTCCCTGCCTGCACTCGGCACACGATGTATATTTACCTTTACCATTATGTGGAAATGAACATCTAACAATGTCTCTCTCTCTTTCTTTCTCTCTCTCTCTCTCTCTCTCTCTCTCTTTCGAGCCACACGTGCTACTCCTGAAATACCAGTGATCCTGACTCCTCCTGCCCTCTGCACCGATCCATCCTGGTGTTATCATCTTTCATCCCCCTGTCAGCCTCCTGTCAGCATCGCCATCCCCTTTGTTCATGCTCTGAATTTACTTGCAATTGTAACTGCCTGCTGGGTCGGCACCTACTGCACACCTGTCTGGCCAAGGAGGGGTCTCCTCTCTCTGTGGTCCTTCTCAAGATTTCTCCTATTTTCCCATTTCCCTTTTGGGTTTTTGGAGATTTTTTTCGTGCCCGCCATGAGGATTAAGTCAGGGGGTGCCTTCCTGTTTCGATTTTGACTGTTGTGGCCTGTAAAGCCCTTTGAGACTGTAAACAGTGATATTGGGCTCTAAATAAACTTGAAACTTGAAACTTGAATTAAGTTCTACAGTAACACTTTGTGTTTTCTTAGGGCCCAACATAGCATGATGTCCTAATCCGCTACATATGTTAGTATTTTATTTTTTATCTGTTTTTTTCACTGTCAGGTTTTCTGCCTTTGTTGTTACACTGGACTTGCTAATCAAGATTGTCTGTTGTCTGTTTAACATGTAATTGTTGTTACTGAGTGTTTAAGTAATTGAGCATTGTTTCATGTCTTATCAGTGCTGTGCTTTGATGAATGATCTGGAGCTCTTTGCTGGTGTCATTGTTATTGTGTTTACCTCACACAGACATGAGTATTTCCAGTGTTGACGTGTGAGTTAAATGTTTACTGCAATGTGTCTCCTTCCAGTGCTGCTGAAAAGTCATAGTTAGCAAAACATACTCCACCAGGCCACAGTCAGTGCCCTACTTTGTTAAACACACATGGACAGAATGGATCAATGTGGCTTCATTGAAGGTGAACGGTGAACAACACCATTAAACTAAATCAGCAGAACTCTGGTCCATTAAAATAGTCCTACCCAAGTAAAATAACTCACACTAACCCTGTCAATCAAGTTCTACCTGTCACAACCTGCACCGCCATTTTGGACTTTTAGTTTGCCATGTCTTTGTGCTCTTGTTCTCTGTCTGTCTCCGCCCCTCACCTGTTCCCGTTTGTCTAATTATTACCTTGTTAATTTTATCCAATCCTGTTTTTGCCCTGTTTAGTTTCTCCTATTTAAGTCCTAGTGTTTGCCTTGTACTTTGTCTATCGTTGTTTGTGTTTTAGAGCACGCTGTCATGCTGCACCTTTTTGTTATCGGCTTTTATTAGTTAGCACTTGTATTTTTATCCTCATTTTAAGTAAAGTCTTCTGTTTATCACCGTCAAACATCGTGTCTTGCACTTGGGTCCTGCACCACACCACCAGCCGTGACACTACCAACCCTGGAATAGTTAATTTTTTGAGTGAATCAGACAATGGGGACGGCTCAGAGTACAAGGAAAGGAAATATTGGTCTCTGGGAGAGAACCCACAATAATTTTGGAGAGAGAGACGAGTGATTCTCCCTGGTGTTGATGCAAAGCCATCCCGTGGAGATGAGGTCATTCCATTCCACTGGCTTCAATAATATCATGGAAGACCACAGAAGAGGTTCACAGTGTCCGGCATATGGTTAATCAGAAAAAGCAGTATCTGACAATCTGCCACACTTTACAGCCAGACATTGCTGCTTACTCAAGTTAACGGATGTGCACTGTCCCCATGCCCTGTGTCTCGAGCTTCATTCTGAAGTGTGTGTGAGAGAGATGCTCGAGATTAAAGATTGGGATTAGCAAGTGTGTGGATGTGTGTGATACAGACAATATCTCCAGTGGGTGTTCAGTTTGACGCCATTTTGGCTCAGTGGTGAAAAGCATAAAAACTCACTCACACTGGTGCAGAGTATATTCAACAACTGAGGAAATGCACAACTGACAACATGTAGACCTACATTTTTATGTATAAATCTTTTCTACGATACTTTCATATATTCTTGGTGACTGGTGAGCACATTCTCTAAAGAAATATTCCTGCTTCTAAGATTTTATATTGGCTGATTGGCTATTATGTTGATTAGCAATTATGTAATGTGTTAATCAATTTTTAATTTAGCAGAAATCAAAAATTTCCTCAGGAAAGTTAAGGTGCCTTTTTGTCTCCAGTTTCATTTCACATGCACACACACATACACTCACACACACACAGCTGTGTTAGTCTCAGAGGATTTGGGGCTGTGACAGAGGGAGATGTTGAGAGTGAAACTCAGATTTGCATGTGCAGCTTCACCACACTCCCAGAATAGAGCAGCACTGTCCTCAGATGTTCACCCATCACTCAGGAGATTAGTGCAGACTCACTCACTCACTCACTCACTCACTCACACACACACACACACACACACACACACACACGAACACACGCACTTTTCTTAACTTATTTTATATTGTGCTACGATCCTTTTTATTTAACTTCATCTTTATCATTTCTGTTTATGAAAAGTAATTTTATTGATATTTACAATTTTATGAGGTAAACATGCCATTCAAGTACACTGAACTCATGTCATGTTCACTGGAATGTAACCATATATTGTCCATATGATGGTTCAACACTGTGCTAAGAATGCCCCTGTGATTCAGGTTCAGCTATAAACCATGAAGGAAGATGCTTTTAATCTTGCAAATGTTAATGCTGATTTAATTTTCAGAATGGTTTGGAGTGTGACATTTTGCCTTACTGGCTTTGATGTGTGATCTACATTCCAAAACTGTTGTGAAAACATACATGAAACTGGATAACTCAAGTTTGTTGGAATCCTGTCTCTTGTTTTAAAACGTATTTCAGAGTAACTGCTCTCCAACCAGCTTTATGTAAGATAAATGATCAAATTCCCCTTACTTCTTCTTTATTTGTTTCATAACTCTGATGACTGTGTGGTTTATCTGCTTCAGAGAAGCCCATGCATCCCTTGCATGTGTACAATAATTGAAACTCCAAATATTATTGTCGTTTAAAGTTGAGCTGGGGAATTTATGTATTCAACGTCAATGTTCAGTTCAAGCAATTTTTCATGACTCCTAAAAAATTGTCAGCAATATCTCAGATGTAAGTGAAGAAACAGTTTTATTTGTCATATATGTAAAGAAAAGATCAATAACACAATAAGCAATTTCTGACACTTCAGAGGATCAGCTGCAGCAATGTTATTACTGACAATGCAGGTCAGTTTAAATGAGCAACATCAGTAACAGAGAAGGAGCATTAAGGGCGCGTGCATGCGTGTTTATTTGTTGGAGAAACAGAGACACAGAGGGACATATCACTCCTCAGAGCACTGGTCTGTCTTCAGTGTCTTGCTGACTGGACTCTGAGAGCTCTGGGTGGCCTGGCAGGTCACTGACCCTGCCCTCCTCCACTGGTCAGCACTGAGGGTCAGGGTGCTGGTCCAGCTGTAGGTGCCGTCCTTCAACAGGACCCCAGGGCTCAAAGTCACCTCTGAACTCCTGCTACAACCATCCACCTCCCAGTTCAGCTTCCAGTCTGAGGGGAAACCCTTATTGGCCAGGCACATGAGTGTGGCCTTCCCCTGCTGCAGCTCCACACTAGAAGGGGGCAGGATTGTCAGGGTGGGCTGAGTGTTACCTGGGCAAGATAGAGAGAGAGAGTGAGAGAGAGAGACAGAGAGACAGAGAGTGATCGGGGGGTCTCACTGAAATGAAGATTGTGTGCATTTATGCAATCTTTCATTTCCCCTTTTTGCTGACTCAAGCACAGGTGCAAGTTAAGACTTGTTTTTAGGTACAAAAACGTCTCTGTTCACCAGGCAGAACTAAGCAACAGACCGTTGAAAAGGTTTTCGAAATGAAAGCTCGTATTGTGTTGTTTATAATGAATGATTTTTATAACTGTAATAATAATAATAATAATAATAATAATAATAATAATAATAATAACGGTAAAATAAAGACACTTTCAGTGACATATCGCCAGCAAAACTCCATCCTTTCACGTCTGAGTAAGAAAACAAATTCTGAATTTAACGCTCAAAAAAGAAGCAGTAACACACTCATTGGCTTTAATTGTCATTATAAACCTGTAGAATGTCGTAGGATGGGATACTATCAGTGCTCTGATCCGAGAATACAAAACACCGAGAATACAAAACACATCAACAGTTCCGTTCATATCCCATAAATATTTCATAAAATTATACAAGAAAATGACGGAAAACAATACGTTTTCTCATTAGTCGATTTAAAATGAAAAATTAGGAAGAAGAAAGAGCAAAAGAGACTTACTTCCAACTGTGAGTCGGGTCCCTCCACCAAAGGTGTACCACAGTGATGCAAACCCATTTAACGGCCGTACAAAAACCTCTGTCGCAAATTCCTCGCCTTTTCTTCAGAACTGTGTAATATTTACAATGTGTTTCCGGTTTAAGTTTCAGATATACGTATAATTTAAGTTTATCAGTAAACTCTATTGATAGAAATGTAGCTAATGTAAAACGTAAATATGTTTTTAATTATTTCGGTCCCGTAAAACACCTCTGCAATAAAGTACCCGTTCCTAAGCAATTTCTGACTGATTTTTTTTCTGTCGCAGTCTGTTCGTTTTTCAGCTCAGTGACTCTTTTTTCGAGCTCACAGTCAGCTAGTCGTCAAAACTCTAATTGAAAATAAAATTGCATAACGGCGCTTAATGTCCTGCAGAGACACACAAAGGACAGCTAACTTAATATTTACATACACTACCCGCTAATACGAATGACCGCACGATGAAGATCAAAAACGCGTAACGTGCCAGATGTGTTACATATGAAATACATATCTTTATTAATCATGTCGACTCGAATCCTAAACTCAGTTTGGTCCCGCCGCCGATAGTGGACCGCAGTGACAGAATCCGATTAAAGCACTGTGCAAACCCTCAATAAAAGAGTTTTGGTCGCCCCGTAGTGGAGAACAGAGGAGGTGCGCAACGAAGACTGGGAAATCTTCACAGATGAAATGATGTCTAGTACTGAAGATGTAGCATAAGACTGTGCAAGATGGGTAAACAAACAAACAAACAAACAATAGTTAATGTTTTAAAAACATGGTAAACATGGTAAACTTTACAACGTCAGCATACTCGTCTGTTCACACACACCTGTAACTGTGTTATTACACAAAGATAATAAAGGTTAAACATTTCAAGTGCCAACAGTAGATACAATTATGGGAAGAGGTATGTAAAGAAGTAAATATCCATGCTCCTACCAGGTTCCTTACATCATACAGAGATAGCCTTTCATCACCAAACAGCTGCCTTTTCCCCTCTCTTCTCTGTAGGGATTTGACAAATAAATGGATAGATGGAAAAAAATGTACCAATAGATACAAATATGGACAAAAACACTAATCACCAGAGGGAGGAGATATCAATTCCCATGCCAGAGATATCCTTATAATAACCTAGTAACTGTCTTTCTCCTCTCTCTCTTCTCTGTAAGGAGTCGAGGGACAAATGGTTATCACTCAGTCTGCCGCTACAGCTGTCCTGCCAAGTGACATTACTGTGTATAAAAAATGTCCTGTCTGTTCTTGCTTGTACAAAGATGGGGCCTATAATATTTTAGCTTTTCCTGGTATCACCAGTGACCAAAAGTAGGTCCCAAACTCTTGGTTTATTGTATACTGATAGGGCCCCTGAAGTCTCCTTTAGATTCAAAATCAGCATAATGGCACTCTGCCCGGTGGGGATTCCAGCCCACAGGGATGTGACAACACACGGAACTCTACCATCATGGAGTGAGATCTTGAAACACCCTGGACAGGTCACCAGTCTATCGCAGGGCAGACGCACAGACAAACACACTCACATGCACATTCATACCTAGGGGCAATTTAGTGTCTCCAATTCACAATAACCTGCATGTCTTTCGACTGTGGGAGGAAACTGGAGCTCCCGGAGGAAACATGGGGAGAACATGCAAACTCCACACAGAAAGGACCCTGGCTGCCCAGCCGGGGAATTGAACCCAGAACCTTCTTACTGTGAGGCGACAGCGCTGCTATCTGAAGCACCCCTATCCGAAGCTGCTCGTTATTATTCAGGAAAAACATCGGTGCGTCAGCAATTATGTTTCTTCAAATCGATTCTTATCATTGTGTCATTGGAATTTAAGATTATTCCCTTCAACTGAAGGATAGTTTTCTGTATATCTTTAATATAAATAGTTTCTATTCTAATGCAAAACAGAATATTTCAATTTATAAAACATTTTTAAGAGTTTCTCATTGTTTAATGTCCTCCAGTTAAAGGGGGTGGGGTGGGGGTGGGTCTACAAACCTAACTGCAACTGTAGTACAGAAATCAACTATGAGATGTACAATTACAGGAAATGGGTCAAAAACAACATTATTTGGCTGGGTTATAACATATTTAAAAGATTTGCTGTATATTTAAAGGCCCTGATCTGATCTCCAGATGATAACATTGTTCACCACTCTGTTACTCAAAATCTGCTGTGTTCATCAATGGATCTGAGCTTTGGTTTAAATAATTAGATCAGCTATCAGAGTAAAGACATCACTCTGTCCTCACAGACACAGTTTGTATGGATGTAAATGAGTCTGAAAGTGAACAGGTAGAACAGACAGACATGTTAAAGTACTGACATTGTATAATCACACTATTTATCAGCCCTCCTCCCAAAATGTTGAGGTTGTGTGACATTTTAAAGTCTTCTCTGAAACATTCATTTTATTTTAAAGCTGTATGTATTTCTCTTACTGTTCTGGAAAGATACAGTATTGAAATGGAAAACTGTGCTGAAGAAGGATTTGGTATAAAATGTAGAACTTTCACAGCTTATAACATACAACTTGAACAAATTGTAAAAAGATCTTTCAACATCTTTCTAAAACAATGAAAAATGTGTTTTTGTTTTTGCTCTTTTGGGTTTTTTTTTTTTTTTTTTTTTTTTCAAATATAAAGTATGAGCAAGAAAGTACAGGATCTTCTTACACCTTCCCTAATGATTATATCATTCTTAATTTTTCTATTTAACCTTTCTCTGGTTCTCTCTGCAGCATCTTGGGGGCAGGTTGTTTTGACTCAGTCTGAAGATCAAACTCTCCAACCAGGTCAAACAGTCACTATTAAGTGTTAAAACAGCCCTGCAATAAACTGCTTTGATTCAGCAACCAAAAGAAGTACTGTATGTCCTGGTACCATCAGAGACCTGGAGAAAGTCCTAAACTCCTCATATACTACTCATCAACCAGAGAAACAGGAGTTTCCTCCAGATTCAGTGGTATTCAACCAGAAAACAAAATTGATTTTGCTCTGACCATCAGTGAAGTGCAGGGTGAAGATGCAGGAATTTACTATTGTCAGAGTAAGCACTATATCAATTCAACAGCAGTGTTCACACAGTGATAGAGAGTCATACAAAAACCTCCCTCAGTCAGACTGTACAGAGACTGCACTGCTGCAGCTGGGACCTACTGCAGGTGCTGAGGGGAAAAAATAATGATACTGCTGACTGAGCAGATCTACTGAACACACACACACACACACACACACACACACACACAAATAAACTTCTGGGTTTCAGTTGCTGATAACGTTAGTGTTGGTGAAGGCTGGACTGGCTCTGTCCTGTGTTCAGTAAGAGAATCAGAGTTGCTGTGAAGTCCTGTGTTCAGTAGGAGAATCAGAGTTGCTGTGAAGCCCTGTGTTCAGTAGGAGAATCAGAGTTGCTGTGAAGTCCTGTTGAACTACACTGATCATTGTTGCTCCACAGCCTGTTTGTCCTTTCATGTCTGAAAAAAGTGAAAATCCCAGAATTTCTAGCTCACTGTAGCCTTACATTTACACGTTTGAGAAAACAAGCAAAACACTAAAGAGACTATTCCATTCAAATAATGGATAATACTCCCCAAGCAGATAAGTCTGCCTGGGGGCTCAACTCAGAGTAAAAAAAAAACACAATTCATGCAAAATTATATTTTGAACTGAACACTGAACAAAAATAAATCAAAAAGTTGAGAGCGAGCCTTTCTCTCTTGACTGCGGTTTTCAAAGACTGAAGCATGGCGTGTTCAGTGTGGTATGGCTTGTACCTGTGCAAGTCTGCTGCCACTGCTGTGCTGATTATCGTCACTGCTCTACGGTCTGTCTTTAACATTTACGTTGTGCTGCACTTGTAATCTTGTGTGCTTGTTTTAATCTCGCTATGTGTCTGCTTCGATTGGCGTTACCTATCAACACACTCTTTCTACTGTTCGGCTGCTAGCATGCTAACACCAGCTTAGCCTTCTTGCTAACCTTACTTACACAGCAATAGTGTGTTGACAGTTCACGTTTACGTTACCTCTCATTATCTGCCACTATGTCTTGCTCTCTCTGCCTCGCTCTTGTAGAGAAGCTGTCTCTCCTAGAGAGACGTGTCCGTCAGCTACAGCAAGGTAGCGCTAGATCTAGTTTTATTACTATAGATACGACGGGCACCCCAGATAGCATTAGTTTAGCCTCTGAGCCGATTAGCAGCTCAGTTTCTCCCTTTAGTGCAGTCTCACCGGCAGAAAAGGAGCTTGTTGCGGTCGTGAGTGGCAGGAGGTATCGCCGACGCCGACACCAGCCGTCATCTGTACGGCCCGACTCACAACCGCTGCCGGTGGTGAATCGCTATGCTACTCTTGTTTCTCCTGCTTGCCGGCCCGGGTCCTCTACCTCCCTCGACCGCCCCAAGCCCCGTACCTTAGTTATAGGGGACTCAGTGACCCGAGGGATTAGGTTAGCAACGCCAGCGACTGCTACCTGTCTCTCCGGGGCCAGAGCTCCCGACATAGAAGCTAAACTTTGGGTGCTGGCAAAGAGGAATAGCCGTATCGATAAGGCACACCACATAGATACCAGCTATGACAACATCGTTATCCATGTCGGCACCAACGATATTAGAATGAGGCGATCAGAAGTCACAAAGGTCAACATAGCTTGGACTTGTGACTTCGCCAGAAAGATGTGTCTGCATCGATTAACTGTGTCTGGCCCTCTACCAGCGAGGATTAATGATGAAAGATATAGTAGATTATTGCAACTGAATCGCTGGCTGGCGCAGTTTTGTTTAGATCAGGGATTTGATTTTGTAGATAACTGGCTCACTTTCTGGGGTAGACCTGGCTTGCTAAAAGCAGACGGCCTGCACCCTAATGGGCATGGCGCTGCTGTTTTATCAGGTAACATAGATAGATGTTTGAGTCAGCTATGACATCTTTCACTAGAGCGGGGCAGGTCGCAGGTGATTACAGAACCTGCTAATGAAAACCCCTCTGAGGCTGCTGAGTCCCATGAATCAATGAGTCCTCTCCTCCAACATAAGGCTAAGATTAATTTGACTAGTTATTCATTTAGCGAAGAGGCTTCAGCAGAGACTAGCTCCCTCTTTAAGCCTGGTCCTCATTCTGCCTCAGTTGCTCAACATAACCTGCTCCATGGTCATCCCTCTGTCAGCAGCAATTTGGCTTTTGCTATTAGCGTACTCTCGCGCCCTCGCAGACCACTTCGGTCTAAATTTAGACAGCCCATTTCCCACAATAACTTAATTCCAATTCAACTGACCCCCTTCTCCGATTTGATCGTTGTAAGCCCGATAACCCTGAAGTTCGGTTTTATTAATATTAGATCGCTCTCCCACAAGGCCTTGCTGGTCAGTGATCTTATCACTGATCTTAGCCTTGACATGATGGGTTTGTGTGAAACTTGGTTGAAGCCAGATGTTTATTTCTCTTTAAATGAAGCCTCACCCCCCAACTATTCCTTTTCGCATGCTGCTCGAGCAGCGAAGAAAGGTGGGGGTGTAGCCCTAATTTATAACACTGAATTCTCACCTAGCATCTTTAATGCACCAAACTTTGCCTCCTTTGAGCTGCTCTCTCTGAAGCAGTCTTGCTCTACCTCACCCTTCCTTATAGTAGTGATCTATCGGCCCCCTGAGCCCTATAGTCAATTTCTAGATTAATTCTCTGAATTCATCTCTAGCATTATAACTACAGTGGATAAAATCCTTATAATGGGGGATTTTAATATCCACATCAATGACAACTCGGATTCTCTTAATAAAGCATTTACATTTATTTTGGACACTTTTGGCTTCAACCAATACGTCTGCGAGCCCACTCATTCTAATGGCAACACCTTGAATCTTATTCTAGCTCGCGGCCTAACCGTCTCTCATGTGGTTGTATCTCCCTATTCCACCGCCTTATCTGACCATTTTCTCGTTACCTTCCAGGTCACGCTCCCCTCTCCTCCTGTAGTCTCTACCGTGGTTCGTCGCTGCCACCGCATTAATGCTTCCACTACTGCCGCGCTCGCTAGCTTACTTCCTGCTGCCCTCAACTCCCTCGATGATCAACAAGGGTCTTTGAACGATCTGACTGATAATTTAAACTGTACCCTCCGCAATGCATTAGATATGGTAGCACCATTAACGCTAAAAAATAGGCATAAACATATAACACCCTGGTTTAATAACGATACACGTGTACTGAAGCAAGCGTGCAGAAGATTTGAACGAAACTGGCGCGCCACTAAACTGGAGGTCTTCTGCCTCGCCTGGCATGATAGCTTGATAGCCTATAAATGCGCCCTCTCCACGGCCAAATCCGCCTATTACTCAAGAATAATTAATCTCAATAAAAACAACCCGAGATTTCTATTTGATACAGTATCAAAATTGACCCAGAATCACCCCCCTCAATCCAGTTCTATTACTGCATGCGACTTTGTCAAATTTTTCTCACAAAAAATAAACTAAATCTGTTATGATACTCAAAGTAGTCAACAAAATCAATGCGCCGGTATACTCCCCATCGCTGCCCCAGAGCCTAATCAGGATGTGCACTCTTTAACCCAATTTGAGCCTATCTCCCTAGACACGCTCTCCAAACTGGTGCACTCCGCTAAACCAGCCTCTTCCCTGCTCGATCCCCTACCTCCTAAACTTTACGTAGAACTTTTTTCGATCCTCGGCCCTGCAATCCTCAACCTTTTAAATCTGTCAATTAAGTCGGGCGTTCTACCCTCTGCTTTTAAAACAGCCGTGATTAGCCCCCTACTTAAAAGACCTTACCTCGACCAGAAAGCTTGAATAATTATAGGCCAATCTCTAATCTCCCGTTTCTTTCTAAAATACTCGAAAAAATTGTCGCTGCGCAACTCACTGCTTATATGTCCTCCAACAGCCTCTTTGAAGTGTTTCAGTCGGGCTTTAGGTGTTTTCATTCCACTGAAACCACATTAACTAGAGTGACTAATGATGTATTACTGGCCATGGATGCTGGTGATACCTCAATGCTTATTCTTCTCGATCTGAGTGCAGCATTCGACACAGTCGATCACACCATACTGTTAAAGCGCCTGGAAAATCAAATTGGCATCCGTGGCCTGGCGCTCTCCTGGTTAAAATCTTATCTCTCAGAGAGAAAGCAGTGTGTCCACTACAATAATGTGACATCTGAGTATCGAGAGCTTAACTGTGGTGTCCCTCAGGGGGCGGTCCTTGGCCCTCTCCTTTTCTCTATCTACATGCTCCCTCTTGGAGACATTATTCGCAGCTATCACATTAACTTCCACTGTTATGCTGATGATACTCAGATCTACTTACCAATCAGGCACAGTGACCGCTCTGCATTGGCCAACCTTGAGGCATGTCTCTGTGCCATTAAAAATTGGATGTCTTCAAACTTCCTGATGCTTAACGCAGGTAAGACAGAAATGCTAGTCATTGGTCCCCCTGCACATAAGCATCTTTTTAATAATCTTACATTCAGTTTTGACAACTGCATTCTCTCGCAAAATTCCACATGCTGCTGCCAGAATCCTGACCCAAACTAGGAAGTTCGATCATATCACTCCCGTCCTGGCTTCCCTTCACTGGCTCCCAATTTACATGAGGGCTGATTTTAAAGTCCTCCTATTAACATTTAAAATTCTCCATGGGCTTGCACCGGCTTATCTTTCCGAATTAATTACACCCTACGACCCCCCCCCCCCGCACCCTGCACTCTCAGGATGCTAAATTATTAGTTGTTCCAAGAGCTGGCCATCGCGCCTTTGCCTACCGCGCACCCTTTCTCTGGAACAGCCTACCTATAGAAGTCAAAGAGGCGAACTCTCTTGCCACCTTTAAAACCAAATTTAAGACTCATTTATTCTCTGTGTCATATGATAGCATAATCTCAATCTGACCATCTGGTGAGGCTCAGTCTCTGCTGTAGTCTCTCCTGGCATAGTTTAGCTTAGTAGCTGCCGGCTTAGATACCTCTCATCTTCTCTCTCTCCTCCCTCTCCTCTGCTCTTCTCTTAACCTTGTCAGTTTCTGTCATTAACCTGCTCTCTTCTCTTTGTGTGAGTGATCGATGTCTGCGCCTACTTCCTGGATGTGGCGCCTTCCCTTGGCTGGCTGACTGACTTTGTGCCCTGCTGTCCCTGGCCCTGCTCCCCCCGCGTGGCCCTGCTCCTCCTGCACCCTCCTCAGCCACTATTCTTGCAACCTTCATGCTTCTATAAAATTATTTTCCTTATTTCATTTAAGTGCTGCTACTCCAATAATGCTCTCCTTCCCTCCCTCTTCTCCTGCATGGCTGTGGCTCATCTGTTCGAGCATGAGTGTCTGGCTTGAATGTGGCTACTTTCTTCTTAGGTGTGCCCCCCCCTCCCTCCCTGTCATCTCTCTCTTCATCGTCATCCCGATGGCTGCTGCGGCTTCGTGGCTTCCTGCGCTGCTGTGGCTGTGTCGTCCACCCCAACTGAGCCCCATGCTGTCGTGTCATTCTTTATACTGCCTACTAGCTGTGTTTTCATTTTCATTATCACTGTGTTGTTTTGTAATTTGCCCACTGGGTTGGCACCTACTGCGCGCCTGGCTGGCCTAGAAGGGGTCTGCTCTCTCTGTGGTCCTTCTCAAGATTTCTCCTAATTTTCCCTAGCGTCTGGGGTTTTTTGAGGAGTTTTTTCTTGCCCGCTATGAGGATCAAGTCAGGGGGTGCCACCCTGCTCTGTTTGTTGTAAGCCTGCGGGCATGTAAAGCCCTTTGAGACTGTAAACAGTGATATTGGGCTTTAAATAAACTTAAACTTGAACTTGAAACTTGTAAGCAGAAATTGCCACAAAATATAGATAGAGTGGGGTATGGTGGCCAGAGACAGGGTCAGAGAAAGGGCCGGACACAGACAGAACCATAATCGAACACCTGCCGCTTATTTAGTACTAACCAACCCGATCATGCTTCTGACATCAAACGGGACCGGGCGTGCTTCAGGTGTTATGGTTGTATGCGAAGGTTGCTGTTTAGGCTGTTTACAGCTGATGGCAGGGTTCCCTGGCAGTCTCCGGAAATTTTGCCTTCAATTTTTTCATTTGAAGCTTGAATCGCTGTAGTCATATGTAATGATGAAAACGCTCGCGCAGCCATATTCGTGTTCACAAAATGAGTGACCCTCCAGAAATGCTAAAACAAATCCCTAACAGGGGCGTACACAAGACAACCCCCAATAATTTAGGTCTCCTTTCTTTGTTTTTGCAGAGGCTGGCAACTCTATTTACGAGTGCGATTATAAATTGGGTTGGTAGCATGCAAAATAGAAAAACGGCCGAATAAGAATTTAAAGTACCTTTTTTTGCTAAGAAGTGGTTGGATCAATGATTAAATTTATGACGAACAAAGACAATAACGTTACGGAATAAAATATGAAGAGGTTCCTCTTGCGATACTTGCAATATTACTCATTTTCCACAAGATGGCAGGAGACATCTGTCAATGTCATGTACTCCGGGTCAGACTTTGGTAAGCCTCCATGAGTGATCTCTCGGCGCCTTCGTTCTGACACGCACGGGACAACAACCAAGAGAATTAAGAACAGGACTTGATGTGTTCATTTCCTTTCCCTGTTCCCCAAGTTTTTCATGTTTACGTTCTGCCTATGATATTTTTCACAGAGCTAACAAGTCCAACGAAATATTAGACTGTGCGACTTTTGTTTTTGCCAGACAGTGTACATGTCTAAATTTACAGCTTATGACAAATAAGAATGTTTCATCGATGACATGTCGGTCGGCTGAAACTCTACAATATTAAATTCCTAAATGAATCCTCTCTCTACCGAAGACTGTATGTTTGTCAAGAGAACACTGTAGGCTATCTCTTGGGAATGCACACCTAAACACAGGGGGGAGAAAAAAAGCAGAACGGTTGCTAACGTCACATGGAGAAACACTGTAAACTAAATTCATTACCCTAAGATGAATACGTGCATGGTCAAAACACGCCGCATATGTTTCAAATTAAATAATTATCTTTATTAAATCATTCTTACCTCCGATGCTGTTTGGTGGCGAAAGTTGATGACAGTCATACTTAACCGGATTAAGTCGAAAAAATTCCACACAGCTCTGGATGCCGGGGTGGTGCTAGAAATTTTAGGCCCTATGAAAGAATATAATATTGGCCCCCCAAACCCAGACCACCCACCAACCTAGAAAATCCATCTGACGACTCAAAGTTTATATTTGAACCAAATAAAGTTATATTTGGACCAAAATTGCACTCATCTCATTTTTAGTGGTGATAAAGTTAACCTACCGAATATTTAAGTGAACTGACACTGCACTGTATATTAACGTAACTTGTTAGTTAGCTAGATCACCCGGGCAGTCGTCAAGCCTCAATAGTAACGTTGCCTAGGTAGCTATATGTTAATGGGCACCAAAGCAAGGTCCATCTATTCTGCTTGTAAGTGCACCTACTGGAAAGCAAAGACTCTGGCGCTGTAATCATTGTTGCAAAGTGTACCTACGTTCAGTAAAACAAACAGATCTCTTTTCAAGTCATTCGTTCATTTTGTTCATCGGAACTAGTGTGGCGCTGTAGCTGTCATCTGTGATGACAGAAGGAGCACGGCTCTCAAACACTAAGAGCAACATGGTTTGCTTCACTTGGTGAAGTATAATACACAAGTTCACTTTTGTTAAGCTCTTAAACAACCTTTTGGACCACAGCCTATTGAGTTATTCAGTCGAAATGACTCATTACCTCAATTCAGTAACGAAGAGAGGGAAGTCCTGACAGGCAGTCATGCCAAATATTTAAGATGTAGCACAAGACTGCAGCACGTATGCTGCTGTCATTAACTGGAGATGAGTGTGGAGACATTCAAAGATTCTCCGTTTGTTAAATACAGTGTTGGAAGTAACGTGTTACTGTAATTCCACTCTACTTTTGGTGGTAACAAGTAATGTAACTAATTACCTTCTCAAATTAAATAATGCATTTACAATTACTGGATTTAAATGGGCTCGTTACTCGTTACTTTTGTCTTGTGTGAAAATATTAATGGACAAATGCAGCCTATTTCCCCAATTTCCTGTTCATGGTCTTACGTCACCCGACCTTAGGTGGAGTAATGAATGAGTGAGTCAGTCAGTCAGCATTAGCCCACACAATAGCCAGCAGTTCAGGCAATGTGAGCTTGTTGTCATGGAAATATGGACATTATTTTTCCCTCCTTGAGATCAAGGGCAAAAAATATACTGGTGAGTAGTAGACTATGTGCAGGTGTGAGAACTGAATCCACATCAAAGAATAGTAATTCTAGTCGCCTGAAGCACCTAGTAAAACAGCACGCTTCTTCTACAAAGCTAATCGCAAAAGGCCCCAGCGCCGCTGACCAAGGCGGAGCCACTCCATCCAAACAGCCAAGGCTTGATTTGCTTGTTATGCAGTAAAAACAGAATTGAAGTAAACATTTAGAAGTAACGCTAAAGTTGCTTTCCCTTGTAACTAATTACTTTTATAGCAATTGGAAAAGTGATTGGATTACTTTTGAAAGAAGTAACTTGTAACTGTAACTAATTAATAATTTTCAGTAACTTGCACAACACTGCTTAAATACAGAGGCTAGGAACAAACAAGGTAGATTAACACGGTAGATTAACAAGGCACTGGATATAGAACAAATCTAACCATGGCTTCGCAAATTTGTTCGAGACCACACTGAAACGTCAAGTAGAGTCGATTCTACACAAATGCGACAAACCCAATGGTATTTATACAAACTGAAAGTCAGACTAGATTTACAAATGCAGGTGCAAACCATGACTATATAGGGGAATTGTATGGACCGGCGACACCGCTCTGAATGGTTGGAGCAAAAGGGGGCGCAGGCGCGGCCGTACCGACTGCATTTACAATTGTCAAACATTCTAAAAGTAAAATAAAATATGTAAACCAAAGAGATGGGCAAACAAGTAAATAAATATATTTTTTCAAAAATATTTGTATCTATATATTTAAAACTTCGATGACTTTATACAAACACCTGTTATAGTCGCTCGAGTCTGGGTGAAAGAACTGCATCTTCGCCAAATACAGTGGTTAATATAGTGATGTAAATAAGATACCGATACAGAACAGGGATGGAATGAGGCTGGGACCTACTGGGACATACTGGTGCCACCAATGCAGCACGAGCTGATTTTAGCCATGGCAGCTGCATAATGGTAATAGTAGCATTAGCTTAGCTGCAGCTAACTAACCTTAACCATTGTAAATGGCCTCTTAAATGCGCTGCTGCGTTCTAAAAGTGTATTTAGATACTGAATTCAGCAATAGAATTTGGAATCGTGGTAGCGGACATATTACTCTAACAAAATCAGGCTAATTTTCAAAACAGCCCAACAAGGAGCTTCTGCCTCAAACTGTCATTCACTGAAGCGACAGATTATGATGGATTATCTCGCCACATATTTGAATTTAATATCAGTTTCTCTCTTTAAAAGGAAAAATTTGTATTGTGAAACTGACTGTTCTGCCTAAGCTTCTGTGTATCCTGCCGATGATTACTGTATCAGGGACCAGTTAAGATCTGAAACAAACTCGTCACCAGAGGGTTTTTTTATCGGCATTTAATAATTTAAGGTTTAAAATGGACAAGTTAAAATATCCACTTCAGAGGGATTGATTAGCAGTACCGGATATGCAGTAATGGAAATAAGTTATCAATATAATATACATAAAGAAATTATGGCAAAACCATTTTTGACGTATTAAAAATAAAACAAAACAAACGGAAACTCGTGATGACACGGAATGTTACAATCATGATGCCAAAAGATAATAGTCTTATGGAATAAGATAAGAGGTTGTACTTTCAGTACTGACTATTATCCACAAGGTGGCAGGAGTCAATAGCACGTACTGCGGATCAGACGTTGGTAAGCCTATATGTGCGATCTCTGATGAGTTTCACTCAGTTCTGGCAAGCACTGGATATTAGCCACGAGAATAAAGACAGTAATGATGTGTTTTGTTTCTTTCTGATAGTTTGTATGCTTGGCCACTACATTTTGCACAGAGCTGAAGTTTTGTTAAGATATGTGGTATGACTTACAGCACCCTTTACCATATTCATATGAACATTCGTTAGTAGTATTCAAGGCACAGACTGTTTTAAATGAAGCACTGCTCAGGTTGATCATACTCTCTCTCATTTTTAAACTTTTCAACCTCCACTTTCCCTCTCTCTCTCTCTCTCTCTCTCTTGCTCGCCCCTCTCTCTGTCTCTGTGTAGCATCGTGGGGACAGGATGTTTTAACTCAGATAATTTGAGCCTGATGAATCTTGGCATTGTCATCCTGGAATATGTCCATGCCATCAGGGAAGAAAAATTCCACTGGTGGGATAACCTGCTCATTCAGTACATTCAGGTAGTCAGCTGACTTCATTTTATTACCACATAATGTTGCTGATCCCAGACCTGACCAATTAAAGCAACCCCAGATCATATACCTGCCTCCAGAGGCTCCAAATCCAAATGACGGCTTTTTGGGGGCCAGTATATTGGATGCAGTGAAGTGCAGTTCTGTTAGCCGCTCTGAGTGTCACAGTTAATGGACTGAACCTGCTGTGGGGTGCCAGTATGTAGCTACATATAGTTTCCATAGAAACCATAGCGACCGTTATTATTAACAGTCTCACTGACCAAAAATGGCATGCCACACTTTACTCTCAGTTTCAGCAGACAATGATCGTTGCCTCAGATTGCCGGGTCTCAGGCAGGCTTCCAGCGCGCTCTAAGCATCTGGGTGTGAGCGTGACGTCACGCACTATGCGGTCGCTGTATCTGTGTGATTCCACGCGAGAAGAGAGAAACATACGGATGCAATATGGACGAAAGAGCATGTCATTAGGATGTGACTGGCACATATGCAACACTGTCACTCTGAATAAGGACACTGATTGTGGATTCAAGTCATCTGACAGCCCCTATCATTCTCTGTTTACCGGTCGAGAAAGCGTGCCATTTGCAGCTTCCATTTCGCATAGTATTCATCCACTGCAGTAATCTGGATCGGTGACCTGGACGCTGGCGCAGCATCATTCCCAAAAAGGACAGTTCAGTTGTTTGAGCAGTTTTCCGTTTCTTGATACAACACTGGGAGGGAATGATATCACTTTAAATCAGCTGCATCGTTGTTATTCATGTTGTGTAAGTAAATCATTTGAATTCGCCCGAATTCGCTCTAGTTTTCTGTTTTCACTGACATAACTGTAGCTGCTTTTATTTAAGGCTATAAACTTGACGTTAATTTAATAATTGTACTGAGTTGTCTGTTAGTTGAAGACAATGGAAAGAGCGGTTATATTAGTTAAACAATAATCAGAATCAGAGTCTTTACGCAAGGTGAACTGCAGCATCCCTGATCCTGACGTCACCATGATGCTTTCATAGACACACCCATTCCAGCGTGAAGG
>NC_044506.1:23209450-23249450 GCF_902362185.1 Chanos chanos
GCACTCTGTGATTTACAGCGTTACGTAGCTCAGTTAGTCCTGCTCAGCAGCCAGGCTGTGGCCCTGTTAGTTCACTGAGTAAACAACAATAAGGAAAAGAAATGTCTTCAGAGAGGGGCAAACTGTCCGTGCAGAGGTAGAAATGAGAACCGTTGGGAACTGTGTAAGTCTGTGACAAACCGTTTAAGCAAATTCTCAAGAATTCGATTCTTTCATAAAAATCTCTTTTACATCTCTTATAGATAACAAGGTTCTTTTGACCTTCCAATGACTTGCATTATTACTGAAGAATAACGAATGAATCCAAAACTAAAACACCTTTTCACACTTCCACGCTTATTCTATCAATGCCAACTTTGTCTTTTAAATTAGTTTTCGTGTTAGTTTTAGTTTTTCAGGTGTTATGAGGAAGGCCTTGATTTACAGAAACTGAAAAAGCAATAAAGAAAACAAAATGCAACTAAAGTCGAAACGAAGCTGATTTTACCTGCGGTGCTATCTCGTTTTTGTGCGTGTTGCATTGTTCATGGTAGTTTATATTTAGGTTTCATGGTTTTGTTTAGTTTTAATCTTAGTTTTCGTTAACTGTGGTAACCCTCATGTTGACTATGGTTTTGACCCCGGTTTGACAACACATCCCCAGTAGAGTTACTGTGCACTTTCAGTCAAATGTCCTCCTAAATTAGAAGAATCAAGCACACACGCGCACACACACACACACACACACACACACAGAGCCTGCATTAAGGAAAATAAATCAGATTTGGTAGCGCTTATTGAGCTGTAATAAAGACAAGGACAAACTGGGAACAAAGCTGTTGCTATTTATGCTTTATACTTTAACACTCATGTATGTCCACCTTAACATTCATGTATGTCCACTTTAACACTCATGTATGTCCACTTTAACACTCGTGTATGTCCACCTTAACACTCATGTATGTCCACTTTAACACTCATGTATGTCCACCTTAACATTCATGTATGTCCACTTTAACACTCATGTATGTCCACCTTAACACTCATGTATGTCCACCTTAACACTCATGTATGTCCACCTTAACATTCATGTATGTCCACCTTAACACTCATGTATGTCCACTTTAACACTCATGTATGGTGTGTTATGCCTCTGAGTGTGCTACACCCTGTTTGTTTTGCCCTGTGTTTATTACAGCGTGTGTGTGTGTGTGTGTGTTACCCTCTGTGTGCATTAAGACTTGTGTATATGTTTGTTATAACCTCTGTGTGTGTTACACCCTGTGTGTGTGTTACGCCCTGTCTGTGTGTGTGTTGTGACCTGTGTGTATTTAGACCTGTGTGTTTGTTCTGCCCTGACTTTGTTACTCCCTGTGTGTGTGTTACACTCTGTGATTACTGTTGTTGAAAGCTTCATATTTTGAACTACACATAGTACTGATGTGCTTTCAGTGACCATACCAAACTGGGTGGGGAGGTAACAATGGTTCTGAGGAAATGCTCAACTTCATATCAGCAGCATCACTGCCCCAGTTCTGCTTCTCCCTCCTACTCTCTCTCTGTCTGTCTGTCTCTCTCTGTCTCTCTCTCTCTCTCTCTGTAAATGGGAGAGGATCACATGGTTGCTGTGACTGAGTGTGGAGGTTCAGACTCATACTGAACAGTGTGGAGGAGGAATCGAAGCATCGCTGCTGCTTTGTGTTGTTGGAGATTGTGTGAATGGGAAGGCAGTGAGAGGTGATTACCATGCAGAGAATCGATGGGACAGATTACTTTGAACTGGACTGCTGTTATGACGATTTCACTGAGGGTAAAGCCTGTGTTTATACTGCACTGCATTCCTTGTCCTGTGTGTGAGTGTTTGTTTTTTTGGTAGAACTTGGATTGCACACAGGTCATTTTAACTAGATTTTAAAGAGCCAGTGAGATTCGTGTTGACTTTCTATAAATCTTTCCTTTGCTCAGGGTCATTATCTTGAATGTCTCTCTCTCTCCTTGTCTCCTTCTCCCTCTCTCCCTCTCTCTCTCTCTTTCTCTCTCTGTGTCTCTCTCTCTCTGTCCTGTATTGTTCATTCTGTACTGTGTAGTATAGCCTTGATCCCAAGTCCCTTCATTAAAGTAGATGTTTTAGAGTGTGTGTGTGTTTGTGTGTGTGTGTGTGTGTGTGTGTATGTGTAGTGTGTGTAGTGTGTGTGTGTGTGTGTGTGTGTGTGTATGTGTAGTGTGTGTATGTGTAGTGTGTGTGTGTGTGTGTGTGTGTGTGTGTGTGTGTGTGCGTGTGTGTATGTGTGTGTGTGTGTGTGTGTGTGGGTGTGTGTGTGCGTGTGTGTGTATGTGTGTGTGTGTGTGTGTGCGTGTGTGTGTGTATGTGTGTGTGTGTGTGTGTATGTGTGTGTGTGTGTGTGTGTGTGCAGCAGGAAATGCACAGAGGGTTAATTCTTTTATTGTATGAGGGACATTAGGAAGACCCTCTTTCTATTCTGTTTGTACATAGTCTGAGTGAGAACTCAAGTGATCAGCGTTAGCTGTTGGTTGTGCCACTGTATTGATTAGCAAGGGAGGGTCAATAATTCCTGTCCTGGTTTGATCACATCCATACGAAGCGCTAAAATAGCATCCACCCCTACCCACCCCCCGCTCCCAAAGCACCACACATGCTCCACCCACAGAATTTGACTGCTCAACCTTACTGAGACCAAATCATATATGGATAGATAGATAGACAGATAGATAGATACACTCACAAACACACACATATATATATATATACATACATACATACATACATACATACATACATACATACATACATCCATACGTGTGTGTGTGCGAGTGAGATTGAGAGAGAGAGGAAGAATTTTATAGTTATATATTGTTGTGCTGATGATATAACAGTACTAGGTGCTGATGTGATTCTGACTGACTGTGGCTGGGGCTGCTGGGTAATGCGGTTTCTAGGCTGACCATGCGTGATTCTGTACCAAGAGCTGAGTGATTTCATGTCAACATAACGACTATGCTTGTCTGTCTCATTCTCAGATGAGTACATAAACATGTAACACTCCTCCAGGAATGTTTTACACGTTTAGTCATCAAACATATGAGTGTAATATTTGTCTGGTCCAATAACACCATAACTCTTCATTATTACTGCATAATTGTACTGTTATTGTATTAGACGGAGCACATTCCCCTCTGTGGCCTCCAGATCCTCCAGTTTGACTGAGTTTGTGACATGTTCATCTGATTCTCTACACAGAACTGACTGTCATAAGGCACCACACATCATAACACAGTCATCAGACACCGTGACAGGCCATAACAGACTGTCATAGAATGTAACAGGTCATCACAGAATGCAAAATCAACTGTCACAGACCATGACAGGCCATCACAGAATGTAAAATCCACTGTGACGGATCATAACAGACCATCACAGACCATAACAGAATTAGAGGTCGAGCAATAAGCATTTTTTAGGGCCAATACTGATATCGATATCTTATGGCTTAGGATAGCCGATAACTGATATTGGGCCGATATTCATTTATCATATTTGGCAGTTGCAATAATAAAACTACATAAAGGGAATCATAATGAATTTATTTGCAGATAAATTTGCAGATTTGCAGGTCGTTGTTTTGGAACATCAGTCATGTCTCCTATTAACCAAGTTCAGGAGAACCAAGATGTAATATCAGCAAAACCGATATGAGGAGGCCGATATCGATATGGTCCAATTAGTATCAAAAGGGGCCGATAGTAGCCCCCTAAACAGAATGCATGAACAAACTGTCACAGACTGTAACAGACCATCACAGAACGTAGAATCGACTGTGACAAACCAGTAGAGACTGTAACAGACCATCACAGAATGTGAAAACAACTGTGACAGACTGTGACGGACCATCACAGACCATAACAGACAGTAACAGAACATAGATAGATAATAACAGACTATAACAGACCATCAATGACATCCTCAGCTCCTTGGTCTGCTTAAAATGGACAGTTTTATGGTCATGAAAGACAGTGAATAAGTCTTGTTTCTGGTATGTGTTTTATACAATAGCAGGAAAGGTCACAAACCAGTGAACTTTTGAGGTGATAGGTCATCTTGTACCTCCTTTGCCCTTGCAGCTGATGTCATCTTCTTTCTCTGTGCTCAGAAAGCTGCATTTCCCATGAGCCTCTCTGTGTGTTTCATCCCCAGTGCTATGTGCTGAACGAGTGGGCCAGATGACTAAGACATACAATGACATTGATGCGGTGACTCGACTTTTGGAGGAGGTGAGAGACCAAGCTCACGCCATTACACTCATTTTGCTCCAATCAAAGTCATTCACACTCATGGGTATCACTGTCACATTTTAATGTATATGTATATGCTGTATATATCTATATCTATCTATCTATATATCTATATCTGTGTGTGTGTGTGTGTGTAAAGACATAGTTACTGTGCACATGTATTATTACAAACTTATTAACATATTGTGCATTTTAGCCAGATGAAATCGAGAATCTAGACAAATCTTTTTGATGGTATAGTGTGAATAGTGAATATTTCTCTATGTACAGTTGACCCTCCACATTCACAGGGGTAGGGGTGCAGGACCTCTGTGAAAGTGGAAAAATGCGAATACCTCTAGGCCCCTCCAAACCTTAACTCTAAATGCTGCTGACCATATTTAACACACATAACAATGTAAAACAATACACTGTACTGCATTTATGACTAACTAGACTTTTTTTCATTTGCTTTACATTTTCTAGTCTACTCTAGTCTAATCAAATCTGTGAAAGTTAACCCGCAAAAGTCAAGGTTCGACTGTAGAGTTGTATTTTTAGGTTTTCTAGCTTTCTTTTTAATGACCTGAAATCCCGTTGTCTTTAACCAATCAGAAAGAGCGTGATCTGGAGCTGGCTGCTCGGATTGGTCAGTCCCTCCTGAAGAAGAACAGAGTTCTGAGTGAACAGAATGAGTATCTGGAGGAACAAGTGGGCTCCATTAGAGAGGAGGTGAGATGAAAGATTATCCTGTTACTCACTTAAATGTAGTTTTGGCTGGAGATTAAATCTTTCTCCAGGCTGTAGTTCCAGGTTGGGAGGGGATTTTGTTTTTATTGTGTAAGTACCAGGAGCTGATGGAAGAGAGAACATTCTCTCACTCTTTTCTCATGGGATGGTGCTGGACATGCACAGAAACATGTCTGTGCTCAGAATGAATGACCTGAAACCCCAATCGTATTAGACATTACTGGCACTGATTCCTCTCTGTTCTCACATCAAACCTTTTGTCATATTTACTGCTCTTATTCATGAGGCAAAAGCCTCTGTCAAATAATGAGAGACAGTCTTAATTATTAAAGTCCTCTGTCCCCTCTGCTATAATAGCCAAGCCTTACCTATTCCTACATCTCTCTCTCTCTCTCTCTCTCTCTCTCTCTCTCTCTCTCTCTCTCTCTCCTTCTCCCCCCCCCCCCTTCTCTCTCTGTGTCACTCTCTCTCTCTCTCTCTCCCTCTCTCTCTCTCTCCCTCTCCTTCCCCCCCCCTCTCTCTCTCTCTGTGTCACTCTCTCTCTCTCTCCCTCTCTCTCTCTCTCTCTCTCTGTGTCACTCTCTCTCTCTCTCTCTCTCTCCCTCTCTCTCTCTCTCTCTCTCCCTCCCTCTTTCTCTCTCTCTCTCTCTCTCCCTCTCTCTCTCTGTGTCACTCTCTCTCTCTCTCTGTGTCACTCTCTCTCTCTCTCTCTCTCCCTCTCTCTCTCTCTCTCTCTCCCTCCCTCTTTCTCTCTCTCCCTCTCCCTCCCTCTCTCTCTCTCTCCCTCTCTCTCTCTCTCTCTCTCTCTCTCTCTCCCTCCCTCTCTCTCCCCCTCTCTCTCTCTCTCTCCCTCCCTCTCTCTCCCTCTCTCTCTCTCTCTCTCTCTCTCTCTCAGGTGGCTCAGTTGCATCATGAGTTGAATCTAAAGGATGAGCTCCTGCAGTTCTACACCAACACTGCGGAGGAGAGTGAGGAAGAAGCCAACTCTCCAACGTCAGTCTCCTTCTACCATCCTACTCCCCACAGAGACACATCGAATCAGACCTCTCGCCTTTCTCATGTAGACATTTCACACTGTGGTCTTTTAACCCAGAGATAACTTAACCCAGGCCTAGCCAGAACTCTTCATTGTCTTGTCTGCGTTAGCCCTGGACTTGTACTAGCATTCTGTTGCCTTGGAGACAAAGTCCTAGCTTAGCCCAGGATAAAATGCTTTACCCCCAAGGTGGGAGTAAAGATACCATGGCAGTGTTGATAAGGACATCGATGTTGAATTGCGTCTGTAGAGTCAAGACACTGTGAGGTCACTGGTAAAGGCTAGTGGTGTTTATATGGATAATGAAAGGGGGCATTAGGATTTGTGTGGAAACAAATATAATTGGAAACTTTGTTGAGCAGATGGCTGTCTACTACTTCATTAGAGCCACAGGCAAATATGTAGATCTGTTTTCACTTTAAAAAACAATGACCCTGACAGCTCTCAGACTGTGTTTTGTATCCTGGGTCAGGGGTCAGCGGAACAAGGTGATGTCATCTGTTCTGAGTGGTTCTGCTCTGGATGTCCTTCAGAGAAAACTTAGAGACCTAGAGGAAGAAAACTTATCGCTCAGATCAGAGGTGACCACACCCACACACTCACACACTCACACACACTCACACACGCCCACACACTCACACACACTCATACACGCTCACTAACATGACTCAATATATATCACAACTGGACATCCACAGCAGGGAATTTTACATTCTCTCTCTCTCTCTCTCTCTCTCTCTCTCTCTCTCTCTGTGTGTCTGTGTGTGTGTGTGTGTGTGTGTGTGTGTGTGTGTGTGTGTGTGTGTGTGTGTGTTCAGGCAAGTCATCTGAAGTCAGAGACAGAGACATATGAGGAGAAAGAACACCAGCTTGTGAATGACTGTGTTAATGAGCTCAGTGAGTTGCATGTCATACACACACGCACGTGTGTACACTCACACACAAACACACACACAACCCTTAACCCTTAACCCTTGACCCTTGCCTAATCCTGACATACGATACTGGAGATTAGCTCAGTTTTCGCCTCATCCTTATTCTCACACAGAAGCATTACAGCCATAACCCAGAAATCCAAATCCTCAATAGATCACTACAGGTATTCTATATTTCTTTGGCTCCATTCTAGATACTTCATCTTATTTGCATGTGTGTTTTCATATTCTCTCTCTCTCTCTCTCTCTCTCTCTCTCTTTGCAGGGCAGTCCAGTCTCCAGATCTCCTCAATAGCAGAGGAGTTAGCCAGGAAGACTGAAGATGCCTCACGGCAACAGGAAGAGATCACACACCTCCTATCACAGATAGTGGACCTACAAAAAAAAGCCAAAACGGTGCAAGTCTACACACACACACACACACATGTATACACACACGTGAGGCAGCTCACACATGTGTGCACATAGATGGACATTCAAATTAGTTAGATCAGATATTTGTGGAAATCATCAATCAGTTTTTCTTCGTGTGTGTGTGTGTGTGTGTGTGTGTTTACAGTATGCAGTGGAGAATGAGGAGTTATCTCAGCATCTCTGTGCAGCCAAAGATGCTCAGAGGCAGCTCACAGCCGAGGTATGTCTGCACACCGTCACTCTACCTCACTACTTACAACACTGCACCTCACTGCCGAGGTATGTCTGCACACCGTCACTCTACCTCACTACTTACAACACTGTACCTCACAGCCGAGGTATGTCTGCACACCGTCACTACCTCACAAACTACCTCAAACTTACAACACTGTACCTCACTGACGAGGTATGTCTGCACACCGTCACTCTACCTCACTACTTACAACACTGCACCTCACTGCTGAGGTATGTCTGCACACCGTCACTCTACCTCACTACTTACAACACTGTACCTCACTGCTGAGGTATGTCTGCACACCGTCACTCTCCCTCACTACTTACAACACTGCACCTCACAGCCGAGGTATGTCTGCACACCGTCACTCTACCTCACTACTTACAACACTGTACCTCACAGCCGAGGTATGTCTGCACACCGTCACTACCTCACAAACTACCTCACTACTTACAACACTGTACCTCACAGCCGAGGTATGTCTGCACACCGTCACTACCTCACAAACTACCTCACTACTTACAACACTGTACCTCACAGCCGAGGTATGTCTGCACACCATCACTACCTCACAAACAACCTCAAACTTACAACACTGTACCTCACAGCCGAGGTATGTCTGCACACAGTCACTACCTCACAAACTACCTCAAACTTACAACACTGTACCTCACAGCCGAGGTATGTCTGCACACAGTCACTACCTCACAAACTACCTCAAACTTACAACACTGTACCTCACAGCCGAGGTATGTCTGCACACCGTCACTCTACCTCACTACTTACAACACTGTACCTCACAGCCGAGGTATGTCTGCACACCGTCACTCTACCTCACTACTTACAACACTGCACCTCACTGCTGAGGTATGTCTGCACACCGTCACTCTACCTCACTACTTACAACACTGTACCTCACAGCCGAGGTATGTCTGCACACAGTCACTACCTCACAAACTACCTCAAACTTACAACACTGTACCTCACAGCCGAGGTATGTCTGCACACCGTCACTACCTCACAAACTACCTCAAACTTACAACACTGTACCTCACAGCCGAGGTATGTCTGCACACCGTCACTCTACCTCACTACTTACAACACTGTACCTCACAGCCGAGGTATGTCTGCACACCGTCACTCTACCTCACTACTTACAACACTGCACCTCACTGCTGAGGTATGTCTGCACACCGTCACTCTACCTCACTACTTACAACACTGCACCTCACAGCCGAGGTATGTCTGCACACCGTCACTCTACCTCACTACTTACAACACTGTACCTCACAGCCGAGGTATGTCTGCACACCGTCACTACCTCACAAACTACCTCAAACTTACAACACTGTACCTCACAGCCGAGGTATGTCTGCACACCGTCACTCTACCTCACTACTTACAACACTGTACCTCACAGCCGAGGTATGTCTGCACACCGTCACTCTACCTCACTACTTACAACACTGCACCTCACTGCCGAGGTATGTCTGCACACCGTCACTCTACCTCACTACTTACAACACTGCACCTCACTGCTGAGGTATGTCTGCACACCGTCACTCTACCTCACTACTTACAACACTGCACCTCACTGCTGAGGTATGTCTGCACACCGTCACTCTACCTCACTACTTACAACACTGCACCTCACTGCTGAGGTATGTCTGCACACCGTCACTCTACCTCACTACTTACAACACTGCACCTCACTGCTGAGGTATGTCTGCACACCGTCACTCTACCTCATTACTTACAACGCTGTACCTCACAGCCGAGGTATGTCTGCACACCGTCACTACCTCACAAACTACCTCAAACTTACAACACTGTACCTCACAGGTATGTCTGCACACAGTCACTACCTCACAAACTACCTCAAACTTACAACACTGTACCTCACAGCCGAGGTATGTCTGCACACAGTCACTACCTCACAAACAACCTCAAACTTACAACACTGTACCTCACAGGTATGTCTGCACACAGTCGCCTCTCAGACTCCTCCTCAGTGTTACTACACAGTACCTCACACTCCTCATCAGCTTCTCAGCACTATACCTCACAGCTGAAATAATCCCATATACAGTAATGCTATCAAATACTATACATTATTTCCATTTATTTCCATTGCTTTTCTCACTCTCTCTCTCTCTCTCTTTGTGTTTCTCCTCCACACACAGCTGCAGGAGCTGGAGGAGAAGTACTGTGAGTGTCTGGAGATGTTGCATGAAGCTCAGGAGGAGCTGAAGAATCTGCGGAACAGGAGTGTGTCTGCAGGCACGCCCCGACGCTGTCACCCCCTCGGCCTTTTCCCCATGGTACACACACACCACACACACACACACGCACGCACACCACACACACACACACCACACACACACACACACCACACACACACACAGACACAAATGCATACAAATACACACACAAGCATGCACACACACACTCACACACATATGCACATGCACACACACACACACACGCACGGAAACAGGCTGTGTTCAAGCTATGATTTCTAATGGGGGAAATAATCTACATAATCTGTGTCTGTGTCTGTGTCTGTGTGTGTGTGTGTGTGTGTGTGTGTGTGTGTGTGTGTGTGTGTGTGTGTTACAGGACTCTCTGGCAGCTGAGATTGAAGGGACCATGAGGAAAGAGTTTAGTCAGACTGAACCTGAGTCTGAAATACACAAGTACACAAGTCTCTTATTCACTCTCTTATCCAACACTCCATCACTCTCTCCACCAACACTCCATCACTCTCTTCATCACGCTCTCATCCAACACTCCATCACTCTCTTCATCACGCTCTCATCCAACACTCCATCACTCTCTTCATCACTCTCTCATACAACCCTCCATCACTCATTTCTCCATCTGAAATATGCTCTATACACAAATGTGTTCTCTTTCTTTCCAACATCTCTCTGTCAGTCATTTCTCTATATCTGTCTCTCTGCATGACTCCCACTCATCTCCTCATCTGTCCTATTGAAATTCCCACTGGTAAAAACCATAGAAATAAACATTAGCAAAAGCACAGCTATTGCAAACCGTTTTAAACTATAATTTGCTTGGCGTAATGGTAACTTATGTTTTGTGATCACAGTTCGGACTTCATCTCTTTCTCTGTGTGTGTGTTTGTGTGTTGGTGTGTTTGTATGTAGGATTCATCATAAACGTGTGTTTGAGACAGTTAAGAACATCAATCAGTCCGTCAGGCAGCGCGCTGTGGTCCCGCCCACTGCAAACATCCCAGGATCCAATCAGTCACTGTCGTCCTCCTCTGACAGGAGTGGTAGTACACTGGACAATCGGGCACAGAGCCTGCTCCTTGAGACTGGAGCCACTGAGACAAGGTGGGTGGGCCTTTAAATGAACTGCAAATCCGCAAACACACACTACACACACAATTAATCACATGACTGTTTTTATGTATTTTTATTACTGTAATTAGTGTTTACATTTTGTCTCAGAGTTCATCGGCCAACCAATGTTTAAACATCAGGAGCACTCACATCTGCCTGTGTGTGTAAGCCCTCTGTTCACCTTTCTGCTCTGGCAATAGTGTGGACACCCCTGAGAAACGCTCAGGGTCTGAGGACCTGAAGCTGGCCCTGCGCCGGCTGTCCCTACGGCGACAGAACTGCCTGAGCGAGCGGCGTTTCTTTGAGGAGGAACGAGAGCGGCGTTCGTCTGGGTTCCAGGACGGGGGCCTGCGTATCGGGGGTCTCGTGCCCAGCGAGAGCATCATGTCCCTGGGCACACTGGTGAGCCGGCCGTACCTCCCAGACAAGCTGCAGATCGTCAAGCCCCTGGAAGGTGACTGCGACCGCCCGGCTCCGCCCAGCTCCCCACGCCATGCCAGGCCACGCCCACCCTCTGTGATGCTGTTTAACTCACTGTGGTCACTCATGAGCAGCCGCAAACACTCATACAAGAGGGACACGCAGCCACGCCTCTGGTTGCAGTAACCATAGAAATCTGCATAGCTACCGCAAGGCTAAGCCCCGTCTCCATACAGCTGCTCCGTGTCTCATACAAACACCAGTAATTAACATACAGGACATAGTGTTGAAACATAATTTTCACTTTCCATAATAATTATACACTAAATATTAATATTAATTACAAAAAGGTATGGCTGGAAAATCGGTGTGTATGAATACACACCATGTGCTTCTTCATCTGTCTATATATATATATATATATACTATATGTGCAGTGACCATAAATCATATTTCATATTGCACTCAACATGTCCACTAGGGGGAGTCTGCTCTTAAGTTCAGTGGTCTTCTTTGTCTGCTTCAGTCTTTTTACATTTTGAAAGAGATATACTGTGCATTGCTCTTCATCGTAGGACTAGTCCAGTGGTCTCTGTTGGAGGAAGCAGTCTTTATAATCTGCACGCACAACTGGGGTTTCACCTTCTCTCACCTTCTGAAATGTTGCGACAGACTTTACACAAACCTAAATGAACAAACAAACGTGGTTTAACTCACAGCAGAGACCCTTCTCTCTATACTGTCTGTGACTGGAGAGTGAAGGTGATGCTTGATGACATCTGATACTTAAACGTGGTATTTAAATGTGTCTGAGTTGGATTTTAAATCCATGTACATATTCTGATACTGGACACTGTTTAAAAGACAGCAGATTGTTTTGACGTATTCGGATATTGTTTCATTCTGTTCATTTTATATTCATTTTGTGGATTTATTGGTGCTGTAGTTTAGCAATGGCAGCTGGTGGTCAGTGTGGGCACTGATAATACACACTTCCATCCTGTTCTCCACCAACAACCTTCTCTCTTTTTTCTCTCTCTTTTTTTCTCTCTCTTTTTTTCTTTTCAGTCGGTCGCTTTCCAACATTTCACATTTTAGTTGTTTTTCTGACCCTCTGTTGTATGATTTTCATTCATTTGTGTATTTTTCTGAAAATCTTTTTCTTTATATATATGTATATATATCTCCTCCATTTCATTTCCATATTCAATAAAGTCATATTGTTTTTTTCTCTTCACTCATTTTCTTTGCTGTCCTGATTTGGGCGTGTCTCCATAATGTCAGTGTGAAATCTCATTATCATCCCATTGGACCAGCCCCATACAGACACTGACAATGACCACTCTGTGTCTGTGGCCTGGCATGTCTAACAGGATAATAACTTTGTAATGGACTTGAATTACTCCGGAGAGATTTATGGTCAGGTAAATTATCAAAGACAGTGCAAAGGCTATCACCATGTTTGCATTACCTGAAGAATCAGACAATTAATATCACAGTGTTGTGTAAGTTGGGAACAGGATAATATCTGTTTACACTGAGACAGACCATTCTCTTATTCTTGTTTGTATTTGCTCTCAGTTTTCATTTTAATATTTCCTTTGCAACATTTTTGAACAAATTCAGAGGTAAAACAGTTTGTATGGCACCATATACCTTCACCAAGATCACAGACCTGTCTCTCTGTCTCACCATATACCTTCACCAAGATCACAGACCTGTCTCTCTGTCTCACCATATACCTTCACCAAGATCACAGACCTGTCTCTCTGTCTCACCATATACCTTCACCAAGATCACAGACCTGTCTCTCTGTCTCATCATATACCTTCACCAAGATCACAGACCTGTCTCTCTTCCTTCCAGGGTCGGCAACCCTGCAGCAGTGGCAGCAGCTGGCCCAGCCGAACCTGGGAGGCATTCTGGACACCCGCCCCGGCGTGGTCCCGAAGGGTTTCCGTCCGCTGGAGCTGGACCTCGATGAGGTGTACCACTACGCAGACTACGAAGAGGACGAGCCAGGGGAGCAGTATTTCCAGAACCTTCCTACCACGACAACACCCAATCCCAGTGCTCCCACCACTCTGAGCCACACCCTCTCAGCTTCCCCCTCCCCCTGCCTCAGCACAGGCCACACCTCTATGGAGTTCTCAGGTGAGAACTGCTTATTTATTTCAAGGCCCTGTAACCTTGTTTCCATAGCAACAGCTAAATCTATGTCTGTGCAATTTTCTGTCCAGTGAATTAGCCCCTAGACACACATGTTCAACTGTGTTTAAAATATTATGAACATTGTGAGAATTATTTTACATAAGACTGATAGTTAGCATTTAAAGATAGAATGGGTGGTCTTTAAAGAGTCTGACATAACATAACTCATCTCAAACTTTGTCTATAAATCTGTCTGTTCCCTTTCACTCTTAACCTCTACTGCTCCATATAAAACCCAAAGAAATTGCTGACTCTCGTTCAGTAGTGTAAGCTGCATCAACTATGTCCTGTGCGCTGTCTCTGCTGAGCTGTGAATATGTGAAGTTCCTATAGTTTTAATTCCCTCTTTGTGTCACTGTGTTGCAGTGTATTACCCTGGCAAATGTATGGCCCATACCAGCTCCACTTACACCTTCACCACCTGCCGAATCATGCATCCATCTGATGAGATCACCCACGTCACTCCCAGGTGAGTCATCCACCCAGCTATTACAGATTCCCTACACATCCACCCTCACACTCTACACCCTACACCCCCTACACATCCACCCTCACACACTGCAGTTCCCCTACACACCCACCTTCACACACTACACCCCCTACACATCCACCCTCACACTCTACACCCTACACCCCCTACACATCCACCTTCACACACTACAGTTCCCCTACACACCCACCTTCACACACTACACCCCCTACACATCCACCCTCACACTCTACACCCTACACCCCCTACACATCCACCCTCACACTCTACACCCCCTACACATCCACCTTCACACACTACAGTTCCCCTACACATCCACCTTCACACACTACAGTTCCCCTACACACCCACCTTCACACACTACACCCCCTACACATCCACCCTCGCACTCTACACCCTACACCCCCTACACATCCACCTTCACACACTACAGTTCCCCTACACACCCACCTTCACACGCTACACCCCCTACACATCCACCCTCACACTCTACACCCTACACCCCTACACATCCACCTTCACACACTACACACCCTACACATCCACCTTCACACACTACAGTTCCCCTACACACCCACCCTCACACACTACACCCCCTACACATCCACCTTCACACACTACACCCCCTACACATCCACCTTCACACACTACACACCCTACACATCCACCTTCACACACTACACCCCCTACACATCCACCCTCACACACTACACCCCCTACACATCCACCTTCACACACTACAGCTCCCCTACACATCCACCTTCACACACTACACCCCCTACACATCCACCTTCGCACACTACACACCCTATACATCCACCTTCGCACACTACACCCCCTACACGTCCACCTTCACACACTACACACCCTACACATCCACCTTCCACATTCCACATTCAGGTCATACTTTTAGCATTGTACAGCACTTTATCCTGTGACCTCCTGTACATTCCCTTAATGGAGGATATGCACCAAGTAAAGCCTGAGAGTCACTTAGCTGTAAGATCTGTTCTTTCCAGTCCTCACCAGCTCTCTTTCTCTCTTTCATCCTCTCTCTCTCTCTCTCTCTCTCTCTCTGTCTCTCTTTCTCTCTTTCTCTCTCTTTCTCTCTTTCATTGTCTCTCTCTCTCTCTCTCTCTCTCTCTCACTCCCCCGTTCTCCAGTTTGAACCCAGTGCCCACCTCCAGTGTGATGTCTGGCAGTCTGAAGTCCACGCCTGCAGCCACACCCTGTACTCCACGTCGCATGAGTCTCTCCCAGTCCCAGTCCTTCACCAACCTTCGGGACTCCACCAAAACGTTCAGCACCTCCCTGGGGCTGGTCCGCCTCCTGCAGGAGAGAGGCATATCTGCCGCTGTTTACCAGCCTCAGAGCTGGGACAGGGGGAGCGGAGGAGTCCTTCTCAGCACCTCTGTGGCCCCCTCCCCCATCCCAGATCCCCAGAGGCCCACCACACCACCTAACTCTCCCACGCGGCGTACCCCGAGCCCGGGCGCAGCCATAGACGAAGACTCATCCGAGGCCTTCTCCTTCAAGAGTCCATCATATGAGAACTTCCTGGCTTCAAAACCGGCGCGCTCCATTCTGAAGGAAGTGGTGGGGGCGTCAGGGCCCCAGGCGCGGGACTGCGAGAGCCAAACGGATGTCAGCGTGTACAATCTGAACCTGGTGGATAAGCTGAAGCGCTTGGGGCTGGCCAGTCCGGGTTCCGGGACCACAGGAGCAGCGATTCCCAGGCCGGCTCCCATCCTCGGGCCTCTTGGTGGGCTGCGGAGGCCAGGCTCACCGTTTGCTCCTCTGAATGAGGGGATGAGGCGGAACCGCAGCTATCCGGCCATGGTCGGGGCCAGTATGGCCATGAAAGGACCAGGCCCCCAAGACTCTGAGATAATGCTGGCACCCAAACTACCCAAACAAACTAGCCTCAAATAACTTACCATGCACACACACACACGCATGCGCGTGCACACACACACACACATATGCACACACACACTCACACACACACACACACACACACACACACATACACACATGCGCGCGCACACACACACACACACACACACACACAATCACACGCTAACACAAACACACACACACACGCAAACACACAAACTGACACACACACTTAAAAAGAGCAGTTTGAAGCAATATGTTAAAGTTCCTCATACATAGACTCTGAATGTGCTGCTGACACTATGATAGCCTAAGGTCACAGTAAGTTCAGAGAGCTTTGAACAGTTCTATGGACGGCATCCGTGACATGCATGTTGTGCAATGTCCCTGTACAGCGCTGAACAAATGATCCCCTTATGATCCTAAGTATAGTACTCTCTGCAGTCCTGTGTAACAGAAAACACACTGGTTTGCCTGTAAGAGGTTCAGCACTAATAAAGCAGACATGCAATGACTTCTCCGTCCAGACACTGTTGACAAGGCAAACACACAGAGAAGGAACAGGCTATTTCAACTTATAGTAATGGTTTCAGTAACAACAGAAAGGAGCAATTTATATTTATATGACATACTCTCCTGTCATATCTGAATCCCCCAAGCATTCCATATAGTAATATAAATGAGTAATAGCAATGTAATTCACGTGTTATAACATAGCATAAGGTCTGTGGAGGACCAGAATAAGTGCGGTCCGTGACTGACGTTTGTAAAGAGGGGAATTCAAAGACTGCAGATTCCCATGCTTGGGTTTAGTTGGTTTTTATAATAGAAAGGACATGTATTTACTGTGTTTATATACTGTATACTGTATTCATACCACTCCCATTCACTGTATACACAGTGACTCTTTTAAAACCCCCTCTCTCACACACAGGCTCTCTCACAAACACCTACCACTCACTCACTCACTCACTCACTCACTCACTCACTCACTCATACCCACCACTTCAAATCTATCGCCCGGCCTCAGAGGACGCGGGGGAGTGTCCACTTTATGTTTGATATAGGTGTAATTTAGCTGCTATATGATCAGAGATTCAAACAGGAAAACTGTTTCTTTGTTGTCTGTGCTATGTCGAGTATTAAGATAGAAGATGTTCTCTGACCTTCGATGGGTAAACACCACTGACCTCATGGTCAAATTATTGTTATTATTATTATTATTATTATTATTATTATTATTATTATTATTATTATTATTATTATTATTATTTTCTGTTCACCTCCCCATGGTTGGGTTGTTGTTATTCTGGATTTCAGAGTTCCTGTCCGTCCTCTTGGAGATCCAGGGTCTTGCATAGGATATATGCACTTTGAAGCGGCATTGCTCTGACGAGAGCTGCTATTCTGGGCAGGTGCTGTAGATGTTTGGTCAGTGCTGGGGAGTGGCTGTTGTTCTGGGCAGGTCCTGTAGATGTTTGTTCAGTGCTGGGGGGATGAGCTGTTCTGGGCAGGTGCTGTAGATGTTTGGTCAGTGCTGGGGAGTGGCTGCTGTTCTGGGCAGGTGCTGTAGATATTTGTTCAGTGCTGGAGGGATGAGTTGTTATTCTGGGCAGGTGCTGTAGATGTTTGGTCAGTGCTGGGGAGATGAGCTGTTATTCTGGGCAGGTGCTGTAGATGTTTGGTCAGTGCTGGAGGGATGAGCTGTTGTTCTGGGCAGGTGCTGTAGATGTTTGTTCAGTGCTGGGGAGATGAGCTGTTATTCTGGGCAGGTGCTGTAGATGTTTGTTCAGTGCTGGAGGGATGAGCTGTTCTGGGCAGATGCTGTAGATGTTTGGTCAGTGCTGGGGGGATGAGCTGTTGTTCTGGGCAGGTGCTGTAGATGTTTGTTCAGTGCTGGGGAGATGGGCTGTTATTCTGGGCAGGTGCTGTAGATATTTGGTCAGTGCTGGGGAGTGGCTGTTGTTCTGGGCAGGTGCTGTAGATGTTTGGTCAGTGCTGGGGGGATGAGCTGTTCTGGGCAGGTGCTGTAGATGTTTGGTCAGTGCTGGGGAGATGAGCTGTTCTGGGCAGGTGCTGTAGATGTTTGGTCAGTGCTAGAGGGATGGGCTGTTGTTCTGGGCAGATGCTGTAGATGTTTGTTCAGTGCTAGAGGGATGAGCTGTTGTTCTGGGCAGATGCTGTAGATGTTTGTTCAGTGCTAGAGGGATGAGCTGTTGTTCTGGGCAGGTGCTGTAGATGTTTGGTCAGTGCTGGGGAGATGAGCTGTTATTCTGGGCAGGTGCTGTAGATGTTTGGTCAGTGCTGGGGAGTGGCTGTTGTTCTGGGCAGGTGCTGTAGATGTTTGGTCAGTGCTGGGGAGTGGCTGTTGTTCTGGGCAGGTGCTGTAGATGTTTGGTCAGTGCTGGGGGGATGAGCTGTTCTGGGCAGGTGCTGTAGATGTTTGGTCAGTGCTGGGGAGTGGCTGTTGTTCTGGGCAGGTGCTGTAGATGTTTGGTCAGTGCTGGGGAGTGGCTGTTGTTCTGGGCAGGTGCTGTAGATGTTTGGTCAGTGCTGGGGAGTGGCTGCTGTTCTGGGCAGGTGCTGTAGATGTTTGGTCAGTGCTGGAGGGATGAGCTGTTATTCTGGGCAGGTGCTGTAGATGTTTGGTCAGTGCTGGGGAGATGAGCTGTTCTGGGCAGATGCTGTAGATGTTTGTTCAGTGCTGGGGAGATGAGCTGTTCTGGGCAGGTGCTGTAGATGTTTGTTCAGTGCTGGGGAGATGAGCTGTTATTCTGGGCAGGTGCTGTAGATGTTTGGTCAGTGCTGGGGAGTGGCTGTTGTTCTGGGCAGGTGCTGTAGATGTTTGGTCAGCGCTGGGGAGATGAGCTGTTATTCTGGGCAGGTGCTGTAGATGTTTGCTGGGGAGTGGCCACCCAGAGGTCACTGGAGCCTCCATATTCCACATCTTTTGCACTTTAAGTTGCAGGTCCTGCTGTTTGCTCATTTTTTTTTGGTTGAGACATTCGTGTCAACTGGAATCAGGAAATTGATGATCTGGTTTCCTTGGCGACTGCCGTGATGTCCGGCCGCCCTGTGGGATCTGCCTGTCATTTCCCACGGGACTTTTACCCAGTCATCCTCTGTCACAGGGCCAGGCTTATACAGCCGTGGCTTTTCACCTTCCTCCTCTTCTTCTTCTTCTTCTTCTTCTTCTTTTCAATGGTTGATCCCTGGGAAAAACACAGTGCAGAAATGGTCTATGGAAATACCCTAAACATCAAAACTAAAAATGCAGTATTGATAGTATTGATTGTTTAAGTACATGAATTTATTTAGTCATTGTTGTAATTTGAACAATGCAAACTGTTTGCACTTTTCTCATGAGTAAAACCGCTGTCTGTTTTAGGAATGGGTTTTACATGTCTTTTCACTTTCTCCTGATTGACAGAGGCTCTGGAGCTGTCATGAGGTATGCAGCAGGGTTCTTTGGGATGTTTTTATATCCAATAAAACCAAAAATAGGAAAAACAATATGCAGTTTTTCTTTCTTTCTTTCTTTCTTTCTTTCTTTCTTTCTTTCTTTCTTTCTTTCTTTCTTTCTTTCTTTCTGTCTCTCTCTCTCCCTCTCTCTCTCATCCCTTTTGCACGTGAGATCCAGAGCATTGCCCTAACATCTGTGTTTGAGATTAAAGAGATTCTGTCTTGGGCATTTACTTTCCTCATTAGCCACATGGGGGCACTAGACACCATATCATAGTTTCAGGGTGTAGAGCTTACAGTGTGAATATGTCTTCAATATAACCTATTTATTCAACTCCTGAGAAAGACTGGTTCTTTTTTTTTTGAGAAATAAACAGGAGTCTCCATTTGCTATAAAGAATATTATGAACATAATTATCATGAATATAATACCTGTGCAATAAAAAAAATTCAGAGAAGACCCTTTATAACAAAATAATTCATTTTTACATGAAATGAAGTAAAAATAGCGTCTTTTTTGTTGAATAGGCTAATATAAGCGGGGGATAAGATGTCACTGCAGCAGACCCTGGGCTGTCTCTGTGTTCTTAAGATTATTTGAGATTACACGGACACAGACCCTGGGCTGTCTCTTTGTTCTTAAGATTATTTGAGATTACACAGACACAGACCCTGGGCTGTCTCTGTGTTCTTAAGATTATTTGAGATTACACAGACACAGACCCTGGGCTGTCTCTGTGTTCTTAAAATTATTTGAGATTACACGGACACAGACCCTGGGCTGTCTCTGTGTTCTTAAGATTATTTGAGATTACACAGACACAGACCCTGGGCTGTCTCTGTGTTCTTAAGATCATTTAAGATTACACAGACACAGACCCTGGGCTGTCTCTGTGTTCTTAAAATTATTTGAGATTACACAGACACAGACCCTGGGCTGTCTCTTTGTTCTTAACATTATTTGAGATTACACGGACACAGACCCTGGGCTGTCTCTGTGTTCTTAAGATTATTTGAGATTACACAGACACAGACCCTGGGCTGTCTCTGTGTTCTTAAGATCATTTAAGATTACACAGACACAGACCCTGGGCTGTCTCTGTGTTCTTAAGATTATGATTTAAGATTACACAGACACAGACCCTGGGCTGTCTCTGTGTTCTTAAGATTATTTGAGATTACACCGACACAGACCCTGGGCTGTCTCTGTGTTCTTAAGATTATTTGAGATTACACAGACACAGACCCTGGGTTGTCTCTGTGTTTTTAAGATTATGATTTAAGATTACACAGACACAGACCCTGGGCTGTCTCTGTGTTTTTAAGATCATTTGAGATTACACAGACACAGACCCTGGGTTGTCTCTGTGTTTTTAAGATTATGATTTAAGATTACACAGACACAGACCCTGGGCTGTCTCTGTGTTCTTAAGATTATTTGAGATTACACAGACACAGACCCTGGGCTGTCTCTGTGTTCTTAAGATGATTTAAGATTACACAGACACAGACCCTGGGTTGTCTCTGTGTTCTTTGTGCATGTGGCAGGTTGCAGTTGCCGGTGACCTGAGAGATGAAGAGCTGAGATGAGCTGTTGAACTGGTGGCATTAACCAAAGCAGAGGGGCATGTGAAATCTCACTCAGACCACTTCAACACACTTACTGTATGAAGTGTGTTATATAGTGTATTATTAGTATTTATTGTGTGAATTTGTTACATTATTAGCAGTTTTATTCATACATAGACACATTTGCCACACTCAGTTTTTCTTCATATTTTTGGGACTGGGAGATGAGAAGACCAGGCAGAGGAGGTTGGGTGAGATGGAAAAGAAGAAATTATCTTCTAGGATTTTTCTTTTTCTGTCAGAAACTGTTCCGTCGAAGAGTCCTGTGCTGAGGTTTGAAAATGAAGTCGTGGTTTGATGGGAATGATGTGCAGGCTCAGCCCATTACTGAGAACAGTCAAACGCTACTGAGAACAGTCAAACACTACTGAGAACAGTCAAACACTACTGAGAACAGTCAAACGCTACTGAGACCAGTCAAACGCTACTGAGAACAGTCAAACGCTACTGAGAACAGTCAAACGCTACTGAGAACAGTCAAACGCTACTGAGACCAGTCAAAGGCTACTGAGAACAGTCAAACCCGCTGTGCCTGTGTCTGCCACACTCAGAGCTCCACTGGGCTCATTTCTAACCCTAACCCTAACCCTAACCCTAACAGTACACTCCATGTGCCAAGCGGTCCTGTTCAAAAACCACACTGCTGATTTCAATTTGACTTTTTTTCATCACTGAACATTACTCAGAAACTCTGCCCTGTGATGGCAAAACAAGGATAAATCATTTAAGTGTTTTGAATCTGTAAGATTTTTCTGGAGGGAGTAGTTAACCAGCTGTCTCCTGCGACTGTACGATATCACCATGACTGTACTTTGTCCTCACTGATCGTTAGCGAACCAGCAGGATCTTTTGTGGTTGTGACGTGATTTATGCTATTGTATTACATCATGTTATATGAATATTAGTGCATATATTCTTCTCTCATGTCGCCTTCCTCTTTGTCTTCTCTTCTTCTTATTGCCTGTATAACTGTCAGATTACTACCATCATCAGATATGCCATTAAACATTAATGATGACATGAATAAATACAGACACTCTTTCGCTCTCACTCCCTCTCTCTGTCTCTCTCTCTCCCTCTCTCTCGCTCTCACTCTCTCCCGCTCTCTCGCTCTCACTCTCTCCCTCTCTCTCGCTCTCAACCCCCCCCCCCCCTCTCACTCTCACTCTCACTCCCCCTCTCTCTCTCACTCTCACTCCCTCTCTCTCTCTCTCACTGTCTTGCTCTCACTCCCTCTCTCTCTCTCTCTCTCTCTCTCTCTCTCTCTCTCACTCTCTCCCTCTCTTTCGCTCTCACTCTCTCCCTCTCTCTCGCTCTCACTTTCACTCACTCCCTCTCTCTCTCTCTCTCTCTCTCTCTCTATCACTCTTACTCCCTCTCTCTCTCTCTCTCTCTCGCTCTCACTCCCCCCCCCCCCTCTCGCTCTCTCGCTCTCACTCCCCCCCACCTCTCCCTCTCTCTCTCTCTCTCTCTCTCCCTCTCTCACTCTCTCCCTCTCTTTCGCTCTCCCTCTCTCTCTCTCTCACTCGCACTCCCCCTCTCTCTCTCTCTCTCTCACTCTCTCTCTCTCTCTCTCTCTCTCTCTCTCTCTCACTCTCACTCTCTCTCTCTCTCTGTCTGTCTAGCTTGCTAGCTGGCTGGTTGTTTCTGCCTTGGCACACACACACAAATGATGACTACATGACTGAACATGAATTGTCAATCAAAATGGAATTACACATCTTTTAACTGAGCTACAGCCAAACACGATGTCTCCTTGAGCACAGTGGTGGGATTGTGTGTGGCCTTTGTGTCAACTCTGCTCTCTGATGTGTTTAATATCATCTCATTTGCTCTCTTGCCTTTTCCTAATGAGGCTGCTGATTGATTGGCTGTTTGAATATGGACTGTAATGTGATTACTGAGGATTACACAGGGCTCAGTATCACATTACAGCCACTGTAACATTTCAGTCTTTATGAAGGGTTTGCTCTTAAGCCCTATGCATCTGTCATTTCAGCTTCAGCTTTCTCATTATCGTTTGATTAGAGTGTGTGTGTTCGAGTGTGTGTGTGTGTGTGTGTGAGTGTGTGTGTGTGTGTGTGTAACTTTTGTAAGGACGTGTGACTGTTTTTCTCTCCTTCTCTGCCCTTTCATCTCAGTGTTTTTCATATGGCGTGATGTGTGGTCCATCTCCTCTCAATTCCACATACTGACTGGGTATTTACTGATGAATCTGATCAACAGAGTTTCATTATCAAAATCCTTACTGCATTATGGCATTATTTATGTTAAACAAAAAAATCTTCTTCTTCTTGTCTTCTGCTCAAAAAACACAAACGTTTCTGCTCACTGAAGACAATTATGTAAGTAATAAGAATTTGAGAAAACTTATGTTGCAGATCACAGACCTAAAGTTCATCGTCATAGATTTAAAGACACTGAGAAAAAGGTGTCACAGAGTTCGCCTCATATGGTGATTAAGAAGAGACCACGCTACAAGGATGACAAAAGACCCTTTGTGAACATTTTTTTAATCTAACACACAGAGCAGATCATTGGATCAGATGGGTGGTTTACAGATAGGATATTGTTTTTTGTGTTGTTCTTGTTTCAATGTTTTCAAATCCAGGAATCACTCAAGAAATCCAATGAATAATCCATATACACCTGGGTGTAAACTGGTCGGTTCAGTATCAAAATGTCATATGTAATTTGTGTGGACAGACACTGATGTTCTGCTGATGTTTTGTTGTTGTTGTTGTTGTAGTTAGATCAGACAGTTTGGTTATGTGTAATTGGGATATTTTGGGGATTTAGAGGAACATCAGAGGTCCACAAAAAGGAAACCACTGTAACCCACAAAGAGAGTGTGTATAATGACTTTATCACGCAGATCGATAAACCATCGTAACTGTTTTTTTCACTTATGGAGCATTCACACACTGTACTGTTCTGGCTGGAAATGGAAAAAGCTCAAATATCTTCTATGGAGAATCAAATGATAGCAATCGTGTGTCTAGAAGGCAGTGTTCTCCCCAGGATATTAATGATATGCGAAGTTTCTCATTAGCGTGATTTCCGTTAGCTAGCAAGTCTCCGCAAAGTGAGCTCATTCAGTCACTGGCTAATAAACCAGAAGACATTTTGATGATTCTATTGTCTATATTAGAAATACTCATAATTGTCAGAGGAAAGTGATATTTGGCACATTAAACATTAAACTATGAATAAAGTCAAAGTAAACTACTGCAGTTTAGTGTGTTGTTGACGCAGTTTATGTGCTGAGGAGTATGCAATGATTTTCTGCAAAGGAGTGTAAATATGTTTATATACATCTAGCCTGTCCTGTGGTCAAATCATTTTTTAACTATAATTTTGAATTGTAATTTTAAATTGCGACTTTTAACTGATAATTGTTTAATTTTGTTTGTTTGTTTGTTTTTGGTATGGCACTTTTATGGTCACGTTCCATCACTTCAGAGTCTTAAACAGAAAATTCCTCATCCTGTTTGCTCATTCTCCTACTCTTTCTCTTCACTCCTTTATCACTCACTCTCTCTCTTCACTCCTTTATCACTAACTCTCTCTTCACTCCTTTATCACTCACTCTCTCTCTTCACTCCTTTATGACTCACTCTTTCTCTTCACTCTTTTATTACTCACTTTTCTCCTCAGTCCTCTATCACTCACTCTTTCTCTTCACCCTTTTATCACTCACTCTCTCTCTTCACTCCTTTATCACTCACTCTCGTCACCCCGTTATCACCCTGCCTGCTTTACTGCTCTTCAACCCATGCTGTTCACTGCTCTTCAACCCATGCTGTTCACTGCTCTTCAACTCACGCTGTTCACTGCTCTACAACTCATGCTGTTCACTGCTCTACAACTCATGCTGTTCACTGCTCTACAACTCATGCTGTTCACTGCTCTACAACTCACGCTGTTCACTGCTCTTCAACTCACGCTGTTCACTGCTCTACAACTCATGCTGTTCACTGCTCTACAACTCATGCTGTTCACTGCTCTACAACTCATGCTGTTCACTGCTCTACAACTCATGCTGTCCACTGCTCTTCAACTCACGCTGTTCACTGCTCTACAACTCATGCTGTTCACTGCTCTACAACTCATGCTGTTCACTGCTCTTCAACTCACGCTGTTCACTGCTCTACAACTCACGCTGTTCACTGCTCTACAACTCATTGCTGTTCACTGCTCTACAACTCATGCTGTTCACTGCTCTACAACTCATGCTGTTCACTACTCTACAACTCATGCTGTTCACTGCTCTACAACTCATGCTGTTCACTGCTCTACAACTCATGCTGTTCACTGCTCTTCAACTCACGCTGTTCACTGCATTGTTTTTGGTGCGTGATGGTTGACGGGCAAGCACAGAGCGTCTGAGGTCACGGCCTTTAAGGCCAAAGTTGAATGCTGAGGTCACGGCGTTTAAGGCCAGAGTTGAATGCTGAGGACACGGCGTTTAAGGCCAGAGTTGAATGCTGAGGACACGGCGTTTAAGGCTAGAGTTGAATGCTGAGGACATGGCATTTAAGGCCAGAGTTGAATGCTGAGGACATGGCATTTAAGGCTAGAGTTGAATGCTGAGGACACGGCGTTTAAGGCTAGAGTTGAATGCTGAGGACATGGCATTTAAGGCCAGAGTTGAATGCTGAGGTCACGGCGTTTAAGGCCAGAGTTGAATGCTGAGGACACGGCGTTTAAGGCTAGAGTTGAATGCTGAGGACACGGCGTTTAAGGCCAGAGTTGAATGCTGAAGACATGGCATTTAAAGCTAGAGTTGAATGCTGAGGACATGGCATTTAAGGCTAGAGTTGAATGCTGAGGACATGGTGTTTAAGGCTAGAGTTGAATGCTGAGGACATGGCATTTAAGGCCAGAGTTGAATGTTGAGGACATGGCATTTAAGGCCAGAGTTGAATGCTGAGGTCACGGCATTTAAGGTCAGAGTTGAATGCTGAGGACACGGCGTTTAAGGCCAGAGTTGAATGCTGAGCTGTTTTATTTGTAGGAACACTCCACAGCTCTCCATCAACCACACAAAGACTTTGTTTCATATTGTTCTTCACTTCAACCAAATCAGTTCCATCACAGAATTAAATGAATGGGGACAGAATGAAAAAAAAAAGGTGGGGGTTGGGGGGAGGGGTGAGGACAGGCTATGACAAGAACATTTCTGCAAAATTTGGCATATATATATTTTTTATATATATTGCATCTTATAGACTTACAAACAAATGTATCAAATACATAGTAATAATAGTAATAATAATAATAATAATAGTTATAATAGTAGTAATAATAGTAATAATAATAATAATAATAATAAATTCTTTGTTTTTTTGACAGTGAGGAGTGAGAGGGTGATTCTCATGAAGAATACTCGTACTCCTCAGCGCTTCGCCGTCCAAAGTCCATCCAGCCGACATAATCCCCATCCTTCTTCCCCCTGCCGCTCATCATGGAGTTTCTCCGCACAGAACCTGAGAGAGAGAGAGAGAGAGAGAGAGAGAGAGACGAGAGAGAGAGAGAGACACAGAGAGAGAGAGAGAGAGAGAGAGAGAGACGAGAGAGAGAGAGAGAGAGAGAGAGAGAGAGAGAGACAGAGAGAGACGAGAGAGAGAGAGAGAGAGAGAGAGAGAGAGAGAGAGAGAGAGAGAGAGGGAAGAATAAAGGCATGAGAGAATTGAAGCTTTGACTGTAACGTTCTATAACAAGGGAAAGAGAATGTCAAAATGACAACTGAGGAGAGAAAACTGAACAGACATGACAGACAGACAGACGAGAGAGAGAGAGAGAGACAGACAGACAGACAGACGAGAGAGAGAGACAGACAGACGAGAGAGAGAGAGAGAGAGAGAGAGAGAGAGAGAGAGGAAAAGAGTGAGATGACAGACTGTCTGTCTCTTTGGTGTGACGTGGTGCATTACTGCATTCACGGCTGATTGATTTCATTCCTCTCTGATGCCTGGTCTGGCCACTCAAAATCCTGCTGTGTAAGGTCAAAACACAAGTCATGTCCCGTCAAGTGCCTTTCCACAAACTTGTCAGACTGTATGACCCCAAACTGGTCTGGGCTGGGGGTTCTTACTCACTCTAGACCCTGACAGAGAGAAGCAGGTAATGCAGGACTAGACTAACATATGAGAAAATGTCATGAAAGGTCAACAGACTCTTTGGTGTAAAAATACACAAGTATTAATGAATGAATCATTTTAGTTATTCAAGTTATTTGGGGACTTATTTGAAGAATTTGTCACATTTAGAGAATCAAACTTGCTGAAACTTGATTCTGCCCTGGCCATGCGAGGTCTCACACTAAATCTGTTTCCTTTGGTTTAATCTTTCTGATGATACAGTGACTGTCAGGGTGCTGCATGTGTTGTGGAGTTGCCATAATACACACTGTGCTGGGTTTGTCATAACGACTTTTGATACCACGTGAACATTGGCAGACGGTCTGGTAGAGTAGGCTATCTAACATGGCTCCAGTATTGTCTCAGACACAGAGTGGGTGGCAGTGTTACTGAAACTCTTAATAAAGGCGTGTTGCTGGGTTAGACAGATGGAACCTAAAAGTATTTTTTTTATTTAGAGATCTAGTTTAGAACACACACACACACACACACACACACACATATTACATACACACACATCAAACTGCACATACACATTTTACACACACACACACACACGCACATACACATATTACACACACACGGTATAATCTCCAGGATGCTGCCTCATGTGGACTTGTAGTAAGTAAGAGATTCTCACACCTCCTACACACATAATGTCACAGTAAATCACTCAGTACAGAGAGAGAGAGAGAGAGAGAGACAGACAGAGAGAGAGAGATGGGAGGGTAGAGTGCCAGACAGACAGATACAGGGGCAAAAAGGAGAGCGAGAGAGAGAGAGAGAGAGAGAGAGAGAGAGAGAGAGATGGGAGGGTGGAGTGCCAGACAGACAGATACAGGGGCAAAAAGGAGAGAGAGGGAGATGAAGAGGAGAGAGACAGAGAGAGCATTTGTGTAGGTGTAATTGTACTGTATTGTAATCTTGTCTTATTATTGGGAAGTGTTTGCTCCCTGATAATAAGACAAGATAAATGGAAAATTGATCATTTTAGAGTGGCACTTTCCTCTGCCAATCACACAGTTCAGGTCCCACACACACACACAGACATACACACAAACACACACACACACACACGCACACACACACACACTCACACACACACACACACACACACACACACACACACACGCACACAAACACACACACACACACACACACACACACACACACACACACACTGCACATAGTCCTTTGCAGCCACACTTCCATTCGCACACGCCACACAAGCCTTATTACACATGACATATGAGAGGATTAGAGAGCGAGCCTCTCTGTCAGTCATTAAAACTGTCACTGTGCAGTGAAGAAGCTAAATCAGTCATTAAAACTGTCACTGTGCAGTGAAGAAGCTAAAATCAGTCATTAAAACTGTCACTGTGCAGTGAAGAAGCTAAAATCAGTCATTAAAACTGTCACTGTGCAGTGAAGAAGCTAAAATCAGTCATTAAAACTGTCACTGTGCAGTGAAGAAGCTAAAATCAGTTTGTGCAGTGAATGAGGTAAATGAGTAGACAGCTAAATGGGTCATTCTTTTCAATCTCTGCAGGATAATTACCATCACAGCCCGTAGGAGGGCGTTTCACACAGAACTGATCACACTGCCCAGTTCCCTGGCCGTGGCTCCAGATGGAGCACAGACAGAGACTGCTGGGATGAACAGAGCGCGCTCAGATCAGCTACACAGAGGTGTCACAACCTGCCTGGCCAGCGCAGGGCATCAGCAATAGCTAAGATGAGCCGTGTGTTGGAGCTGTTTGTGGTAAGAGACTATAGGTGCAGTGTCAGTAGCATGCCACTGCTAACAGCAGGCTATTTACAATGTCCCTGTTCACAAACACACAGGAGTGTTGGATCAATACAGAGGCTGATGATGATACATTGGTAATTCATTTAGCTTTTGTAATATTTGATAAGACAATGTGTAATATATATTTTACAGTTGATTGTATTTTGAGAAGTTGGTTGTTTGGAGATTACAGTATATTTCTGGACTGATAATGGTTATGTGTTGAAAGTTTTGCCTTGCCCAAACACGCCCAGATGAGAGAAATTTTCACTCCAATTACTTCCTCCTTTAAGAGGCTCTGTTCTCACGATGCACTTTGGCTGCTGGCCAAACAACTCTATCCCAAAGAACTGTGTGTGTGTGTGTGTGTGTATCTCTTAGGGCATGTAAATGAAATGGGGGGAAAAAGCTGCTAAAATGGTTTGGGAGTGTTTTCATGTCTTATGCCTCTGTATCCAGGCAAAATAAACAGATCAAATAAACACACTTACACAGTGCAAACAGCTCTTACTCCGACTGTATGAGTCAGGGAGAGGCAGGGAGAGAGAGAGAGAGAGAGAGAGACAGGGAGAAAGAGAGAGAGGGACAGGGAGAGAGAGAGAGAGAGAGAGAGAGAGAGAGAGAGAGAGAGAGAGAGAGAGACGGGGAGAGAGACGGAGAGAGAGGGGGGGGCAGAGGGAGAGAGAGAGAGAGAGAGACAGGGAGAAAGAGAGAGAGGGACAGGGAGAGAGAGAGAGAGAGGGAGAGAGAGACAGAAGGAGAGGAACTGGGCTACTGGGAATTATGAAGGATGTCTATGAAGAAGATTTTTAAACCCTGTTGAATATTTACTGAGCTTTGAGATAGCAGATTTGAATGCGGCTGTCTTGTTCTCAGACTGATGAGTGGTTTATAGTTAATAACACAGCCGTAAGACTGGGGCATCACACAAGTGTAAGCTACTGTTTCATCTGTTTTACTGATGCATATGTTTTCACTTTTCTTTCAGTCAAAGAGAGAGAAGCACGTTTTTAAACTAGTGATACTGAAACTATATTGATGCATGACTTTCTTCTGACTGGTACCATTAAAAGAAATAACAAACTCACTGTACCTAACACTATCCGTTTTTGGATGCTGTAAGCCCATTTGGTTGGGAGGAGAGTGGAGGTGCTTGTTAGCTCAGACTACAGGCTCCTCTGAGCTGTGTTTGAGGTGTGTCAGGCAGTCGTGTGAGCTGCAGGCTGGAGAGTGCGTCTCACCTTTCCTGGAGATGAGTTTGGCCAGCAGCTTGCTGAGGTTGGCCCGTGACTCCACCTCCCCCTCAGACGAGGCGTACGGCTGCAGAGGGGCATTGCGGGGGGCGGAGCGCGCGGTTCGGCTGTGTGCCTCCTCGCCGTCGTCCGTTCGCGAGGGCAGGGGGGAGTCCTGGACCTGGGGGGTTGACGAGTCGGGGTGACCCAAACACGAGGCAGACAGAGCAGCCAGGAGAACACACACACAGAACCCGCCTTTCATCCTAACTGTGTGTGTGTGTGTGTGTGTGTGTGTGTGTGTGTGTGTGTATGTGTGTGAGTGTGTGTGTGTGTGTGTGCGCGTACGTGTGTGTGTGCGTGCATGCGTGTGTGTGTGTGTGTGTGTGTGTGTGTGTGTGTGTGTATGTGTGTGTGTGTGTGGTGAGGAGAGGAGAGGAGAGAGAGTCGGAGAGAGAGAGAGAGAAGCAGAGGGGTGTCAGAAATCATTGTCTAGACTGTTAACATATCAGACTGTTAACATATCAGACTGTTAACATAACAGACTGTGTGCTAACATTTTTTTTTTCCTCTCATTCCTCTTGTTACTTGTCACTGTTTCTGTTTTCTGCTGTTAATAACCATCATTTTCTTTCTGTTTTCTGCTGTTAATAACCATCATTTTCTTTCTGTTTTCTGTTGTTGTTAACCATCGTTTCCTTTCTGTTTTCTGTTGTTGTTAACCATCATTTTCTTTCTGTTTTCTGCTGTTGTTAACCATCGTTTTCTTTCTGTTTTCTGTTGTTGTTAACCATCATTTTCTTTCTGTTTTCTGCTGTTGTTAACCATCATTTTCTTTCTGTTTTCTGCTGTTGTTAACCATCATTTTCTTTCTGTTTTCTGCTATTGTTAACCATCATTTTCTTTCTTTAAGAGGCACAAGTCTTTTTCAGTTAATTTTCTGACCTTAATCAAACCATAAATAACATACTTAATCATACCATTACTAAACAATGCAGTTAACGCCAAAAGAGCAACTCCACAGCCCACACTAGTTAATTACCTAACTAACATCAATTAAAACATTCAAACAGGGACTGTGTCTTTTCCTCCTACTCAGACGTAAGCAAACAGAGGAGCATAGTCTCTGTTTCCTGGGCATCAGGAATCCAGGGACACTTCAGAAAACGGAGTGAGTGTAATCTAAAGGTGACAGGACACATCCAAACATCTGATCTCCAAAGTTATAAATACACTGTACTGGCATGACATTCAACTCATTTCTGAACTGCAGGTTTTAACGTTGAGCTTGTGTGAATCAGAGTCAATAGAAACATAGCAATTACAGTAAATATATCAGTTTTCAGTTACGGTAAACAGCTTTCGATGTGCACTAGTTAGAAATTTAAGATATTTCAATTTAAAAAAAAATCCTTCATAAGGCGTTCAGAACAGCTCCACTCTCTGCATTTCTGAGTGAGAATTGCTCCAGTTCCTGTCAGCCAGTGAACAGCCAAAATCAGCCAAATGCTAGTTTCATCAAAGTCCCGATGACCAGAAAATGAAGGTAAATTTTGAAAAGGACGGTAACGGACAGACAAAGTTTGATTGATGTTTTCTTACCTTTATGCTGAGGAGTGTGTGTCTGTGTCAGAAAGCAGGAGAATCTTCTCACAGGGCAGAAAAGGAGGCACTTATATACCAGTCACTGACACGCGCGCACGCAGACACACACACACACACACACACATACACACACACACTCACACTGTATGTGAACACACATCACAAATGCAAATGCACGAACTCTCTTACCCTCCCCCCTCCCTCCCTCCCTCCCTCTCTCTCTCTCTTTCTCTCTCTCTCTTTGCATTTCTTTCTGTCTCTCTTTGTATTTCTCTTTCGTCTCTCTCTCTCTCTCACACACACACACACACACACACACACACACACACACACACAATCACACATAGAGATGAATATGATCAGATTTCCCTCCCTATATTGTTTCAGAGAGAAAGATTATATTTGTCTCAAATACACCATGTGTATTTAAACCACGTTTAATATCACACACCAGAAACACAATAATAATCACCCTCATAACTGTAGTCATCTCGTGACAACTCAGGTATTATGTAATAACAAGGGTGTGTGTGTGTGTGTGTGTGTGTGTGTGTGTGTGTGTGCGCGCGCACGTGTGTGTGTGTGTGTGTGTGTGTTAATATTTATTCTTGACAGAAGTAGGTAGGGAGGCATACCCAACAGGTCAACTAATTAGCCCACGTCAATGTCAGTGTAAATGCTCCAGGGGAGGGTTACCATAGAGACCAGCCTCACCTGTACACATGGGACCCATACAGTGTTATATGTGACTTTGCATGTGCATTTCTGTGTGTGTGTGTATGATGTGTGTGTGTGTGTGTGTGTGAGAGTGCGTGCATGCGTGTGTAAGTCTCTTTATGTGTGTGTGAGCATGTCTACGTGTATTAGCGGGTGTGTTTCTGAATGTGTGTGTGTGTGTGTGTGTGTGTGTTTATATGTTAGCGTGTGAGCATGTGTATGTCTACTCATATACATGTATGCGTGTGTGTGTGTGCGTGCGTGTGCGTGAGTGAGTGTGTGAGTGTGTGGTTGTGTGCATGTATGCATGTGTGAGCAGGTGTTTGTGATACGTGACTGTGTGTGTCTAAGATGATCTGTTCTTCCTCAGAATGAACCACAGCAATGGTAATAATGATTTTAAATTGGATATGAGGAGTTGGCAAAAGTAAAAAGAAAAAAAGAAAAAGAAAGAAATGAAAAGAAAAGACAGAAAATTCAAATAAGTTTTGAACGCAGTGTTCTACCTATTGGTTGCGCAAGTGAAAAGTGCACAGTGTTCCAAACAAGATGTCATAGTAACATCCAAAAAAGACCCACTGATTCACGTATCAGTGTCTTTCACTTGGAGCAGAGCTGTAACTTCACTTCTGTAAACAGGAGCTGACGTGTTTGTATGCATAAATTATTATGTATAGTAGCAGATGTTACGCATCAATCTGAAAACTCGTCCTCTTTGATTGTAAAATATACCATCACTCGTGACGAAATTTGTACTCTTCCGTAGTCTGACCTAAGGTAAGAGATCTGTCGGTAACTGGACATTATAAGCTGTCATTGTGAGGTGTTTTTTAATGAACCAGTCAGATTAAGAGTGAAAATGTACATTGAAAAAATGTCACATGGAGTTTGTTTAGCAGACCTAGCAGCCTCAGTAAAGAAGGAAAGCGAATCTGAGCATTCTTCCTGACATCCACGACACCACCTGCTGCACATATGTAAAGACAACACAACAATCTTTTCACTCTCCATAGTCCCCAAATGACAGGCTCTATAGTTTGTTCGCATGGTTGAATTTGAGATTCTGAATTTTGATTGGTGGACACATTGCCCTGTCGCTGGTCACGTTAGTCAGTATGCACATGTGGAATCTTAGTCTGCTCTCCTTCACTGCTCTCCAGTGATTAAATGGACAGATCTGTTCGGCAGGGTTTCGTCTCTATGTTAAAGTGGTGTCCTGAGGCAGTTGACATGTTTACCTGGAATTATAGAAGAAAAATGATGTAACTGGTTGGAGAGGGCGGGGATATTAGTTGGGTTTAGGTGAGACTACACTATTGAAGATAGAGGATAATGCATGAAAATTGCAATGACTGTGCAAAAAATGACATGAAAAATGGAACAACCCCCACACAAACACACATAAACACACACACACACACACACGCGCGCGCACACACATACTCACACACACACACACACACACACACAGTTCACATTCAAAATGACCAGTCAAATGCAACAGCATTTTTAAGGTTAAAGTCTCTTAATTCTATTTTTAAGGTTAAAAAATGAATACAACCAAACAAAACCCCATTAGAATTTACTTAAAACTGTAAATGAACTTTAAAAACATCTGAAACTTTGCCTCTGGGGAATTAACAAATTGAAAGAGCATTAGAGCATTGGTTTTGACCAATCAGAGTATCAGGACTAGGTCTTGTTCAGTCAGTGCCCACAGATCATCCAATCACATCCTCAGCAAAACCAGGAGAGGGTGCTAAACCAGATACTCCGACTCCTGTGATGTGAAGGGGCTGCCTGTCTCTGCTCCAAGGCTCTGTCCAAACACTGTGCTGTGGACCGCCGTGAGTTTTCAGTGCGAGAAGCCTGGGAGCGATGGACAGCTCCTTCATTTAAGAGATGTAAATGGCCTCTCTCTCTCTCTCTCTCTCCCTCTCTCTCTCTCTCTCTCAAGTTTCAAGTTTCAAGTTTATTTAGAGCCCAATATCACTGTTTGCAGTCTCAAAGGGCTTTACAGGCCACAACAGTCAAAATCAAAACAGGACGGCACCCCCTGACTTAATCCTCATGGCGGGCAAGAAAAAACTCCCCAAAAACCCCAAAAGGGAAATGGGAAAATGGGAGAAAATTTTGAGGACCACAGAGAGAGGAGACCCCTCCTTGGCCAGACAGGTGTGTTCTCTCTCTCTCTGTCTTTGTCCCTCTCTCTCTCTCTCCCTCCCTCTTTCTCTCTCTCTCTCTCTCTCTCCTTCTCTCTCTCTCTCTCCTTCTCTCTCTCTCTCTTTCTGTCAATGAATCAGTCATTTGGTGCACAGTACCAGAATACAAGAATATTGCCAAGTTGTAAAGTTGAGTGTCCAGCAGCCAGGCAGCACTCTGACCTGCAGCATGACCCTGACCCTCCCTGACCTCTTCTCCACACCCACCCTACACCTCAACAGTCACCTGTCGCCTGAAAGCCCTGCTGGGGACTGAAAAAAACAGGAGGAATGACACGGTTGCTCTCTCAGAGTCGTGTGTGTGCGGTTTGCTGTTATTTTATGTTATGTTATATTTCAGTGCACCTCTGGGATGTGGCTGAGCAGACTGCTCAGGTTAGCTAGTTTGCTAACTAGCCATGACTTAATTCCCAACAGTATCAGTTCTGTTTCAGTTTTGTTTGGACCCAGATTTTGGTTCGGCACTGTAGTTTCATTTACAGGAACATTCACATACAAACACAACATGTGGCTCACGAGAAAAAGCTCTCTACAGCTACGTTTCAACGCTAGGAATCTGCGATGAAGCCTGGAATCTGTGATGAAGACTGGAGTCTGTGATGAGACCTGGAGTCTGTGATGAAGCCTGGAGTCTGTGATGAGGCCTGGAATCTGTGATGAAGACTGGAGTCTGTGATGAAGACTGGAATCTGTGATGAAGACTGGAGTCTGTGATGAGGCCTGGAGTCTATGATGAGGCCTGGAATCTGTGATGAAGACTGGAATCTGTGATGAAGACTGGAATCTGTGATGAAGACTGGAGTCTGTGATGAGGCCTGGAGTCTGTGATGAAGACTGGAGTCTGTGATGAAGACTGGAGTCTGTGATGAAGACTGGAATCTGTGATGAAGACTGGAATCTGTGATGAAGAGTGGAGTCTGTGATGAAGACTGGAATCTGTGATGAAGCCTGGAGTCTGTGATGAGGCCTGGAGTCTGTGATGAAGACTGGAGTCTGTGATGAAGACTGGAATCTGTGATGAAGACTGGAGTCTGTGATGAAGACTGGAATCTGTGATGAAGACTGGAATCTGTGATGAAGACTGGAGTCTGTGATGAAGACTGGAATCTGTGATGAAGACTGGAGTCTGTGATGAGGCCTGGAGTCTGTGATGAAGCCTGGAATTTGTGATGAGGCCTGGAATCTGTGATGATGCAAATATCAAAGTGTGAAATGAGGCCTGAAAAAATGAAATGATTGAAAAATATTTAATACATCAGTCACGGTGAAAGTGGACAATAAGTTGTGCCGTTTTGTAAATAAATAAATACAGGTATTTGAGTCAGAGGGACCTGCTCCTCCTGAGTACAGTGGCGTATATGCACATACACACACATGCACGCGCACACACACATACGCAAACACACACACACACACACACTCACACATATACAAACACACACAGTAACGTATACACACATACACACACACACACATACGCAAACACACACACAGTAACGTGTACACACATACACACACACACTCGCACACACACATATACGCAAACACACACACACAGTAACGTATACACACACACACACACACACACACACACACACACATACATACGCAAACACACATACAGTAACGTATACACATACACACACGCGCGTGCGCACACACACATACGCAAACACACACACACAGTAACGTATACACACACACACACACACACACACACACACACACACATACAGTAACGTATACACATACACACACGCGCGTGCGCACACACACATACGCAAACACACACACACAGTAACGTATACACACACACACACATACACACACACACACACACACACACACACAGTAACACTAAGCTTTACTTTCTTTCCCTTGTTTTCTCCATCATCTCGTCTTCCTTCACTCTCTCTTTTGGGCAGACTGACAAAGGAAGGGATTAAGGACTGATCAATAATCAATACCCCTCACCCCACCGACCCCATATCTTCATTAGCATAGTAATGGAGAGATCAAACGAGAAGTTAGAAGCATTATCAGTGTTTGTCTGTCTCTGTGCGTGTGTGTGTGTGTGTGTGTGTGTGCGTGTGTGTGCGTGTGTGTGTGTGGTCAAATTTGGTGAACTTATATTCAAGAAGCGAGTAATCATCATTCTAAAACATTGGTAAATAATGCATATTTAACATTTCAATAAATAATTCATGTTAAATTCACAAGCAGCAAAATGGTGGGATTTTTTTTTTCTTCTTTTTTTGTACCATAGCTTTGAAAGATGTACTTAGTAATAAGCCAAGAGCCAAACTTAAAAAGTTTAACATTCATGTAATTTTACATGAAATAATAAGGTGACATAATAAAGTGACATAGAACACATACTACTACCACCACCACTACTACTGATACTACTACTACTGATAATATGATTTACATGAAGATATGAAGCACACATTTCTGTTTCAGCTCTTTTGACTAAAACGTAACTTGTGTATTTGCACTTGACTGATGAAGGTGCTGATGTGCGTCCTTCTCAGATCAAATTTGATGAGCCAGGCTGAGAGATGGAGTCGAATATAGTCTCTCTGCGGGACTGATAAAAAAAAAACATATAGGACATTCAGGCTAATATTTGGTAACTGATTTCCTCGTCTCCACGGTGACAAACTTTTCATGGCTGTGCATACCAAGAAGTTTGCACAGCCTTGTCTAGTCAAAAGTCAAAAGTCTCACTCTCTCTCTCTTGTATTTTTCTCGTTGTCTTTCGCTCGCTCTCTCTCTCTCTCTCTCTCTCGCTCTCTCTCTCTCTCTCTCTCTCTCTCTCTCTCTCTCTTTCGCTCTCTCTCTCTCTCTCTGTTATCAGGGTCTAACATTTGCTTGGCCAGTGTGGGAGCACTTGCGTGGGAGGTGCAGTGAGGCGTGAGAATTGATTGGCTTTCGTGTGGGAGGTGTTCGTGTGATTGGAGCCCATCACTGTGTGGAGACAACCTGTGCTCACTTTTTTTTCCCTTTTTTTATTTTCATTTAAATGTATTTATTTATTTACTTATTTATTCATTAGTGTAGACACTGGAGACCTCGTGAACACTGTTGTTACTCTGTATGGATTAGTGGACCAATAATGCACCCCAGCCTCAGCAAATCTGTTTGAAGATCAAACAGGTCAAATCTAAATTCATTCCAGTTTTGTTCACATTCAGAATGACTGAATCTAAATCTCAAATATTACTTCCAATCCAGTGAGAATCCATTCTGATTCAAGAGATCCAGATGTACAGAGCTAATAACAGAACAGACCTAATGTGGATTAAAACATATTGCGATATTAGTAAAATGTAGATTCCTTTAACATTCACATAGAGTTCAGAATCCAGATTCTTGTAGCACATGAAATACTGCTTGACTTTCTCATTAACGCAGTCACAGAGGCGACAGCTGTCCATGTCTAAAAAGACTGAATCAGTCAGTGGTGGAAGCATGCAGTCTTGCCATCTAGGATGTGATTTTTAGTTATTCATATTGAATCCATCTAACACAGTAAAACACAGTAGCAGAGAAGCACTTTACCTGTTTCATTCCAAAATTCTCACTTTTACAGTTATTACATGCTATGGTTTGGGCAACCATTCGTGACCTCAGAAAGCTTAAACGGTGAGAGCATTTTGTTGAAATCGTCCGTTTGTGGATGCAGATAGCCTTACGATGTGATAAAGAAATCTCTGTTGTTCATTTTTAGCTTCAGCCTGGCTCCTGGCTCTCTTGCTGGAAGTGCACTTGCTAAATGGTGTCAGAGGTAACAGACAAAATGTATCTGCTCTTACTACAAGATTAGTGCAGTATGATTAATTCAGATGAATCTCAAAGGATGATCTCTGTCATGTGCTCTTTTAGAGAGAAGTGCACAAACTTTTCTCAGTTCACGAGGAACACAGATGAATGAGTCATGTGAAACGCCGGACTGAGAAAGGTCATTTGTAATTGAGATCTTCTCTAGTCAAGTGACGCTTAATTACAATATTTCAACCCAGAAAAGCCTCACAGCTCACAACTAAAATAATAAACCATCACACCTCAACAGCATGATGAGGATAGACAGACAGACGAGAGAGAGAGAGAGAGAGAGAGAGAGAGAGAGAGAGTATACAAGAGAAATAACACACAGACACGGACTATGAGACACACAGAGAGGGGAGAAGAGGAAAAACAGAATTAAAAACAAATATTGCAACTCTCTCTATTTGTGTGTGTGTGTGTGTGTGTGTGTCAGAGAGAGAAAGAGAGAGAGAGAGAGAGGGGTGGGGGAGATCAAAAGAGACAGAGAGAGAGAGAGAGAGAGAGAGAGAGAGAGAGAGAGAGTATGAAAAAGTCAGGGAAAAAAATATGATCCACATATTGAGGAAAGGGATCGTGTGTGCACTTTGCTCTCGGCTGCATGGCGTCAGACCACAGATCTGGCCCTGGGAAAACACACTAAATAATTCACACACATATTAATGCGCGTGTCTCTGTGTGGGAGAGCCGTCACCTTTAGGAGACTAGAGAGATTTGAACAAGGTTAAATAGATCACATCCCTCCCGAGATACACAGCAGAATAACACAAAAACTCTCTCTTTCTGTCAGCTCTGTGTGTCAGAGGTCAACTTTACCCCGCTCTCCTGCTCTGTTCTCCACCTAACGGCATAAACACCAGGCATGAGTCCCGTAGTGAGTAACATCTAAATTTACAATTTGTATTGGACCTGATGCTTTAACAAATGTTCTTCCTGATGCAGCTTTTTGGTTGCTCTTTTTGTTTTTTCTCTTCTTTGCCGGTGGTTGCCTGCCTCAGAGGCAGCCTTGGACTTACAGTGACTTCTGGGTGACCTTGGCTCTTGACCTTGGAGACTGTTGTTGGGGTTGAACAACATAAGGATCAAAAAAGTGTCAGTGCAGGTGAAACAATTAGCATAGTTCATTCAGAAACATGGAAGAAACCTTCACATTAACAAGAAAGAATGCACAGGGAGGCAAGGCAACAAAAGAATGTGTGATTATTCAAAACGGGATCACTATCACCAGTTCACAGCTAACAAAGACCAGACAAAAGCATCTTTTTTTTCCCATTAAGGTGAGAAAGACCACAGGCTATCATAAGAAACCATGTGTTCACAATGTCTGACAGGGGTGTGGTTTGATA
>NC_044506.1:23254450-23279450 GCF_902362185.1 Chanos chanos
AGTGCACATAATCCTGTGCTCTTCTGGCTCTGGCCCAAACCAGCCCCTTTTCTTTGCCAAGTTGTCTGTTGTATGCATCCCCCGATCATGGAACTAGCCTGCTCTGTTTTCCCTGATGTTGCAAATTATCATGATTCTGGGTAGGCTCTTTCAAAGGGAAACTACCATCATCCCGACACTGCCAAAAGCACAAGTACATGTCCTCACTGGAACCAATGTGTTTTCTATGCCATTCTTGAGTCTGCATGCAACCGATCATGAGCCCCTGCTGAAAGCACACTCCACATAGCCCACCGGCCGTTCTCCATCATCCTAGAAGTTTCTCCAGTTACATACAGCGCTGTGCAAAAGTGTCATGCCACCTGAAAAAATTATGCGTAAAGCTACTGTCTGGGGAATAAGTAAAAAAACACCAAACAACACTACACTGAACACAAATAAACAATAATACAACAAAAAGTGACAAGGTTTCTTGTGTTTTCCATAAACTGACTGATATCTTGTGAAATGGACAAGAGCACAGGTTTTGGTTTTCAAACCTTTCTTCAGGTCACCCTGGCTGTTCCATTTAATTGTTAAAGTCCTCCACCAGCACACCTGATGCAACTGTGTGGTGACTCATCTGACTGGACTGCCAAGCTGTACCAAATTCTCCAAGGGATCCAAAACAGACATCCTACAAAACCATTTCTACCTGCCCATTACAACAGAGATACTAACATCTTACCTTTATGCCTTATTCATTTCCCCATAGGTAAATAAGACGTTGGACATCATCTTTACACTAGTTTTGTTTGGATTTCTACATAGCTCAGAACTTATTGCTCATAGTCCAAAACTTGAACGTCTACCTTAGGTCCACAATCTGCAACTTCGTGATTTGGACACCATATGACATAAACCTAAACGGAGGAGCAAAGAAAGGGAGAAGCTCATTTCTAACTTTCCTTTCCAACATTGGGTATGAAAATGCATGAAATTAATATTATGCAAAATAGGGATCCAAGAAATCTGGAGGATTTAATCCTTTATTTGGCAAATCCACTCTGTGCTCTTTCCTCAAATATTGACAGTACATATGACAGTTTTTCATATCTGTTTATCAGGGAGAGAGGAGTGAGAAAGCTCACACACCGCCAATACCATGTCAATGGCTGTCATTCAGGGTCCTCCTGAGGAAAAAGTCATGCGAGTGTGAAAGCCCCAGACCAGTCAAACAATGAATTATGAATGATTCCGAGATGGCTGAGGTATAGGTTCTTCTCTCTCAGAGAGAGAGAGAGAGAGAGAGGCAGAGTGAGTGGGTTGCAGGATAGAGGATAGGAGTGAGACAGACAGCTGAAATATTATTTTAACTCACACTTTTACTCTGCTCCGCATGTTGTGCTCATCTGTTCACAGTGGTCTGCCATTTCAGATACAGTCTACTGCAGTGCACTATACAACACTCCATGACAAACAAGCATTTCATCTTCATCTTTAACTGATGTCTGCTTCAGGGTACATCCATAAAACCATGGTACCATCTAGCTCCTTTAATTCAACGTTAACGATCTGCTAATGTGGTTAATACTGTACAATATAAACGAATTTTAAAACAATTTGCTAGTTCTGTAGAAGTGCTATAGCCCATGTGATATATTCCTCTGATCCATTTGACACCAATCAGGGAAATACCCTTTTCAGAATATTCTTCTGGCTTTTAAAAAACACATTTTCAAACACAGTCATACCACTTGGCCTTGTTCAGAGTATGAATGAAAAGGTTTGGTTAGACAGACAGCGTGTATGTAAACCTCAACTTATACATTCCAGTAATTCTGTACCACCACACCAGTATGTGAGGGAACATGAGAGACACACTGGTTTAAACTGTGTCTAAATATGTTGATCCTAATGTTAAACACACTGATCCTAATGTTAAACACATTGATCCTAATGTTAAGTGCTTTGATCCTTTCATAGCTCATCAATATACTCTGATAAATGAGTCCTCATCCTCCTCCTCTGTTTTGGCAACTAACTTTTCAACCTTTACTCTTTTCATGTCTGGCTCTGTAGTCTTTGGTTTGGTTCACATGTGTAGTGAGGTGCAGACTTTTTTTTTAACCTCCTCTTGTAACTATTTTTTCTCTTTTTTTTCCCCCGAATGTGACGCCAGATCACTTAGAATACATTTTCTTAATATAGGACAGCATTCCACCCAGTTGGTGCTTTTGATAATTAAGAACGGCATTAATTATAACGTGAAGCCCGTACGCTGTTTTTCTTTTCATTTCTCACTCTGAGAAAATATATGCAGTGTGCTTATTACGCACTACATGTTTGCTTTAACCGAACAGACAATTACAACAGTTTTAATGACAATGTCAACTATTGTCAGTAACAATAAAACACAAGGTGCCATTTCTCAGACCATAAATAATAGATTATGTTGGAATATATGAATTCACAAAAGCAAATGCACTAGACCTCTCTAAGTGAAAGCTTATCGCAGTAAATCTGCAAAGTTTCAGTTCATGATTGTTTTTTTTGTTTTGTTTTTTTTTTCTTGGCAATGTTAACATAAATTTTCATATCTAAGGACAAGCCCCCTCAAGACATCCACTGGTGCACATGTACTCACTGCAAACCCCGACCACCAGTACGAGTTGTCTTGCTTGCTGTGACTAAACTTGTTCATAGTGGTATCTCTAAGAGTTTGAAGAAGTCTTAAGCCGATATTTAGTTAAACTCACAGCACGTACAAAGACTCCCTTATTGGCACATCACTGGCAAAGGGCGCATCACAAGGAGTTGGTGGAGCAGAAACAACACAGTAATACAGGCAGGAATCCCATCCCAGCAACCTCCAAAGCTGCCCCATGACATGCACTGAATACAGCTAGAGTAACACTGGTACACTTGTATTGGCAACATCACAATGGCCCTATCTCCTTTACTCTTCTGTTACTGTGGCTGTCAGCTGCTGAGGCTCACAACTTTGCTGGAGGTGAGTTCAATATGGTTCTTAATCCAGCAACTAATCAACACACACCTAGGTTCCTTCTTCTGTCTAAGGCACCAACAGCTTTCTGTCAAGGTATAACTGAGCTAGGACTGGGGCTACCTGACATAATAAACTTCATACAAACAGATCTTACATGTGCTCTACCTCTCAAAATATTGATTGAAAGATGTTTGTTTTATATCATAATCCAACCAAATTCACCTGAAAAATGGACTCTATCCATTCACTAACCCCTAAATGGAGTTTTAAAATACGCATGTTGAGAGGTCAGGATTTTCCGTGAAAACTGAAAAGTTGAACAAACTCTTAAAGTAATGGACTTTGATTCAGTACATTTAAACATGCTTGAATGCTCCAAAGGCTCAAATTCTGATAACTGGGATCCTTTCTGATCCATCCCTACTATGCATGGACTGTTGGGAGGGTTGTCTGTTTTCACTATTACCATTCGCATTAGCTCTTGAACCACTGGCCTTCACCATCAAAACTAATGCGTCCAGCACTGGTTTTATCATGAGCTCAGGTTAACACTCACTTTCCCTCTCTGCAGATGGCCTTTTAATGTATTTGACTGATCCAGCAATGTTGTCTCCTTCCATTAATGCCATGACTATAACAGTACAACATACCTTAAGGTTACAAACTAAGTATCTTAAAGAATGAAATGACATTAAATGACTCATTAACATACTGGGAAACATATCAGGTGTCAAACAAACTGTTGGTTGATACAACTTATTTGTACTCTGTATATTGACTCTACAACAATATCATAACATGAACAGTACACAAAGTGCTTTCAGTCAACCATGCTGCCTCACTTACTGTTTGTCACAGAGTAGTGACTTATTCTAGCTCTCTCTGATTGGTTACATGGTCTGTCAGTTTACTTATATTACCCAATACCTTGACATCAAGAGGGGCACAAGATGCTGGACTGATTACCTCTTAGTAAACTGGTCATTGGTAGCTTGGCCAGATGATATTGGGTTGTTAAAAGAAGAATTTCCTCAGGTGGTTTACCTGAGGGTGAAGAATCACAATACAGTTGAGTCTTCATCAGTTCATTGCTGATCTCATCATCACCAACGTGGCTCAATCCGAGCCGCACGGTTATTTATACTTTGTCCACACTGTAAATTGCTAATCTTATTTTCTACATTTGTCCCATTCCTGCTTCCTCTCCATTTCATTTCCTGCCAGGTTCATCCACCTATTCCTCTCCGGTTCCATTCCCTCTCCCTGTATTTCCATTACATCGCCAGGTCCTTACTTTCAGGCTAAATCCTCTAAATTATTTCTATGCTCCCAGACACTCTTCTTTTCGATTTTGTTTCCGTTTGTTTATTTATTTTTCATCAATCTTCCCACTTTGTATTGTTGTTTATCTGTTTGCTCTTTCATTCAGGGTACATTACATACTCAACATATTAAGTCTTTATTCACTTGCTTTCTTTATTTTGGTCTTTTCTTTCTCTTCATCCAAACTTTCATTCTCTCCATGTTCTTTCCATCAGTCCATCTCCTCAGTGAAACAGATAGTATGGCACTTAGGATGAGATATATCAGTATATTCCCCATCAACCCATTTCTATTCAGCCCTAACAAACCCATTTCTATTCAGCCCTAACATAAGGCTTTGAACAACCAGAAGCAGGTCTTGGCCCCGACTACTCATTTGTCCAGAGGATTCAGGATGCCAAACAGCCACCTGCTCTGCATTCCTCATATTAATCAGGACGTCTGGGACGTCGACAGGAATACTGTTTTGCTGGACTAAGCCTTCTCCGCGCTAAATAGATGGATTTTTAATAGTGTTGCACAGAGCTTGGGTTGGTAAGAATGAAGATTTAGTGATAGACAACATGGTATTTTTTAAATTTTATTTGGTAAAATTTCTCTTGAACGCATAATTGGATCTGGCAACCCAAACAGTGTACTGTACTGTTAATACCAGTCCTCTCAGACCAGTTGTAGGGAGGCAGGGGAAAGCTGACTTGGGCCTTTCAAAGCCACAAATCTATAATTGGAACAAAGCACCTTAAAGCTAAAATCACAACTGAGCCCCCCCACACTCAGAAGAAAAACCCCTAAGTACTAGGGTGAGACCAAAACCTGTATGTTGGGGTATCTTGGGCTGTCAGACCACCAGTTCAACCACTGCTCCTCCATCTATACATGAGACTAAATCTCACAAGTATGAATAACTTTCGAACTAGAAAAATTCAGGTAGAGACTTAAACGCTGCAAGAGAGGCAAAAGACCCAGTAATGGCTAATTTTCCTGTACTCCCACTGAATTTCTGCAAGTAATGTATATACATTCCTATCACTTTTTCTGATAAATAAAGTTGTAGTAAATTTTAATGTGCTTCAGTTAAGTTCTGTTACAGCTTTTCTCTTTGGCTTAAACACATTTGTCCACTCTGATGTCACATTTTGAAAACAACACACAGGCTGAAACAGAAGCTGACTGGCCAAAATTACTAATATAGTTTGTAAAATGCTCTAACACTCAAACATTAAAAACATGCAACAAACGCAAATATTTCCCTCAAACACCACAACTTGTGGTCAAATTAATAGATTCTTTCAATCAGTCACTACACAATGGACAACAGAATACAGCTATCAATATGAACCGGTTCAACCTTAATTTGTGCTGTATGCCTGTGCCATTTGTTGATACTATAACCTTGTAAAGTATGTGCCAAAAAAGGCAGGCAAGCCTATCACAGCATGAACTTTTCTCCAAGGATGATTTTATCAGAGATACCAAACCCTGCTGCACTCTGCACCTGCACTTTTTACACTTTTTTGGGATGCCCTGTTGAAATACTGTGAAGACAGAGAAATTTTCTAAGTTTTCTTCATTCATTTTATTCTTGTGTGCAGGTCTTTCAGTGCCCATAAACCGTCACTGACATGTAAGAGCCACAGTAAGCACCTAGACTAGACACATTCAGACATTTACTGTGGTAGAGCTTCTGTACTGCTCCTCTTCCTCAGGCCCCCCCCCCCCCCCCCGGATGGATAAGGACTGAATGCTGATTGAAGACTTGTGCAAAGCAGTTTCTCACAGGTGCATTAGAGATTCATAATTGTGCAAGTAATTTCTATCAGCTGTCAATAGATGTTTTCCTTTTGTTTAATACAGTTAATCCAATAGAGTTTGGGGTTTTTGTATGAGATCTGTGTTAACTGTTTTGACAAAGGGTGTGAAACCAATGAAAAAGTGTTTGGAAGAGAAGACCTCTGCTGTGCTAAGAAGGTGATGGTGAAGATCACATGGATCCCAGTTTCACTAAGCGTGTCTTAGCAATCAAGAAAAACTGTTTATATATATATATATATATATATATATATATATATATATATATATACACACACACACAATATGAACTTCATATTGAACCATATATATAGAATGCTTGGCATTTTCTTGCCGGCCTTTTATGTACAGCAAACGGTACAACTGTGATCTCTAGAAGACTTTTTTTTTTTTGGTTGTGGTTTGGGTTGGGTATCGTTTGGGTTTTCTCTGATACTGGTGCTAAAACGATACTTTTAAAGTGGTGCCAGTGCCTAAAAGGTGCCTGAACCGATACTTCAATAAAAAAAAAAAAACACACAAAAAGAAGGTCGACGAGGTTAAAGAATGGCTTTTCTTTCTAAGGCAAATTTAAACTTCATATTGAACAACATATTAATTCAACACCTTAAATATATAAATATAAATAAATACAGAACACTTAACAAATTTACATAACACATTCACATAATTTATACAACCTAACCCAACCACAATAATTTTACACTAAATAACAGTTACAGTAATAATAACAGCAAAATAAATTTTGCGTTGGAATTCTTCGTATTCTACAAACTCCAGCTTCAAACTTCAGCAATTCTTTTGCAGAAATATTATCACATTTGATCATTTGACATATCCCTCTGCTCTCAAGTGTGTCCCATGCGTCATCAGATGCTTCATTAAATTTGACGTGTTCCGCCCTTTACACGCAACTGTTTTTGAATAGTTGTTGCACGTCCCGGTGTTGTAATACTTTCAAGTGAAATACAGCCACACTTTAGACCGTTTACGTTTAGGCACTTTAAAAGTGTTTAAGCATTTGACACCTAAGTTCTTTGAATCGTCAACGGTACCCCCAGCCCGAGATTTTTTGCATGCGAGTTGCCAATATTCTAAGATTAAGTTCCATTCTGTTTACATTAAATTCCGTAAAAATTCCTTAGATTTTATGGTTATTACTTTTGTAGGAACAAATTTGATTTCCATGAGGCTAAACACCGTTTCAAGTGCTTATGTTAAGCCTCTGACGTCGGTATTAACCACTGGGCACAGCCATGTTTATTTACATTTAGCAATGGTTCAGTGCATCCTGGGAGAGATGAGCTGTTTCTCAATATGCGTTCTTCTCTGTGTTTGCGTTCTCGTGGACTTGTGAAACGTCATCAGTCACGGACAAAGTATTACCAGTTCAAAGTTCACATCTAGCCAAGAACACATCAAATACCCGGATGTGTTCTCGATTTGTGGGTTTTATCAAGGATGCATCAGGGGGTGACTTGTGTGGACTTGGGGAGTCAAGTTTCCAAAAATGCATTTCACCCAAATTTCCCAAAATTGGCAGCAATGGAAGCAGAAGAGCAACCACATAACTGTAAGTTTCATACTATGACTGTTGTTCTGCCACCAAATGTAGTTTTTAAGATTCTTCAAGTGAGAAATTAATATTCCAGAATTTGAAAATGTTCAGAGATGTGACACCTACTAGCAGACCGAGCTAGCTAGCTCTAGCCAGCAAGAACGCTGCTGTTTCAAATGCAGTTTGAGCATACTGCATCCTCCCGTGTCATCAGGAGTCCAGACTCCCGAGTTGTACTTCGTAGTCTGAACTCCCAAGAACTGGAGTCCATACTTGACGTACTTCAATGTTTCTGGCAAGGCATGTGAACAGATGGCCGCATGTCAAGAACCCCGCGTACTACAGGTGTGTCTTTAATTTTAGTAAAGCTTCATTGAATTTTGTGAGTTATGTTACCAACTTTTAAGCACTTGTTTAGTAAGTCAAGTTAAACCATGTACCACTTACTTTTTAATTAATGTGTATGTTTCACTTTGTCAGGTTGATAATGTCGGTGTTACAGCTAGTGATTGTACTGTCTGCATTGCTAATAAAGAAGTGACACTAATGAGACTGATTTTCTCTATTTATCGATTTCACCAAAATGAGAACATTCACGCAATTAATTTTAGTACCCACTGTTATGTCAGCATAGGATGTCTAGTTACCAAAATATCAAAATCACACATTTTCTGACTGTAGGCTGTGGGGACCATACAGATGCGATAACATATTTGTGAGCATAGGCATCAAGGTAGCTACTAGCTAATGGTAGGCGTCTGCCACCATCAGAGCAAGTATAATGTTCACTAGCGATGGTACATGACACGCAATGATGCTTCTGCTGCCTGTAATGTCCGTTTCGGAGCACCAGAGGGCAAATATTTCAGTCGACAATTCAGGCATTTAAGTGGCACCAGAATGAGGCACCGAAATCTGCGTTGTGATTCGGTCTGATACCAGTCATATGGGAACCGGCGCCATACTGGTACCAGGTTTTGGTACCCAACCCTAGTTGCGGTTTTGTTACAGTGGATTGGTTCTTTCTAAAAGAGTCCATAAAAATGACACGGGTTTGTCATATCAGGCACATCAAAATCAATCAAGTCTTTGGTACAAAGCAAACTAATTATTGGAGAGATTTGAGTTTTGGTTATTAAGGATTAAAACAGTCCCTAAAAGATACCTTATCACACACCACGCTTCCTATTTGCTCTGAAACTTAGCTGTGACAAGATCAAATTTGGCCAGGGAATTGAAATTGATCTATTTGTTGGCTAAAATTGTGAAAAAGGAATATTTTAGCGATCCAGAGATAACAATTTCCTCACACTGCAGCACACCCATTAGCACCCATTGCGTAAATAATTGACAAGAAGTAAAAACAAACGCCAAAGACGAAATGGCTAATGAAATATTGACTCTGAGAGGATGTGTGCTTTGTTCAGGGTAATTGGCCACTGGGAACTCCATTTACAGCCAGAGATAGTGTACACTGTGTTAGAAACCACAGTCATATTATCACCTCCATAATCCTTCACTGGTTTTGAAATGATGGAAATAAAGAGGCCCCCATAGCCAACATTTTAAACTGGAGCTTTCTCAAATGTATATGCATTTTTGTTCTTCTTGGACAGTTTGACTTGTGTCATACATGTAAAACTGAACTCAGTTACTGACTGGTGAAAATACTGTGGTGTTAAGGTAACATGTAACTGTCAGTTTAAATTAAAAACTCGTGAAGAAGCTGAGTTAGTCTTAGTCAACCCACCCACACACATTCCACCAACACATCCATCTCAGGCAAAAAAATAAAGTTGGCACGTCAAGAAAAATAACTTTAAGTTTATTTGTCAAGTCTTTCTCTTCATTCAAGACGCTGAGTGTGTGTGTGTGCGCGCGCGCCCGTATATGTGCGTCTGTGTGTGTGTGCGCGTGTGTGCGTACCTTTGTGTAATGTGTCAATCTGTAGACAGAAGAGTGCTCAAATATTTCATGATTTTAGCGGCTAACAGACGGCTCAGTGTTTGACAAGTTTGATTAGTCAGTATCAGTTTTCGAGAAGCTGTCAGTCTGTGTGTGGTGCACCAGAGTGAGCAGCTACTCACACACACACACACACAGGAACGTGATTACAACATAGCATATAACAGTCAGAAAATCACTCACTCATTCCCTGGCCTGTGACTCTGGATATGCATTACGTTGGACACTGCTTAATGTGTAGAGACCACTGTGCTTTATGTCAGGGATATATGTGATCGGCCTCACAGCGCACTCTCAGCAGGTGCTCCCTCTCAACAGGCCCTGGTGTGTTTTTGGTCGTCCGTTAAAAACACACCAGCACTATGTAGGCTCTGAGCCATTTGTCCACTGTCTACACCTCAAGATCACATTAGAATACACTAAGATAATGTAATCACATTAGAATACTATAAAATCTCATGAGATCACATATAGATCATTTTAACATCATTTAACCGGTCTGTGTCAACTCATAGGCGTTAAAGTTTCACTTCATGTTTCTACGACAACATGGAATTAGAGAACTCCACACTGTGGCTGCAGATACATGTTCGGAACATCCACAGAGGTCATGTGTCTGGACGGGTCTGGACGGGTCTGGACGGGTCTGGATGTGGGTTGGGCAATGCCTGCTCGTCCTATCTTGCAGTGGGGTTTCTTTGGGCATCGTCATGTAGTCAGTGATGCAAGACTGGCCTGTGTTTGGCACACAGTCACACTCGATGTTTTCACATTGTCACAGATAGCACAACCGTCCCAAACCAACGAAGAATGCAAAACCATGTCAGATGAAAAACCAAACAACATTTATAAACCCTAAAGTAAGCATTAGTTTCCGGTTTGCATAACAGAAAGCTAATGGAAAAGCAGAAGATGGAAAAGAGGAGAGAGAAGGCTTCAAATGGGTGCAGGTCCGTCTGGGATGAGTTATTGTCCTCTGGAGCATATGGTTAGACTGGCTCCAACAACTCCAATTACAGGCCAGTTCTCCACTTTGAGATTTGGACATTAAAAGCCACAGACCTGAGTGAGAGTGAAACTGCTCTGGCATCAATTGAAATGGAAATGAGAGGGACAGAGATCCTTTTGGCCTAAGACATGGATAAAGGTAACACAGCTTCAGAAGAGTGTTGAATCCACTTACAGATGAGTGACATGCCCTTTGTGGCAGAACTAATTGGCCTGTGACTTTGCAATGAAATGCAGAATCCACCACAGAACTGCATGGTGTCTCTGTGTACCTATATGTCTCTGTGTGTGTCTGTGTGTGTGTGTGTGTGTGTGTGTGTGTGTGTGTGTGTGTGTGTGTGCCAGCAGGCTTGTGCTTCTGGTCTTGTGTGTCTGTGTGTGTGTGTGTGTGTGCGCATGTGTGCGTGTGTGACAGAGAGAGAGAAAGAGAGAGAGAGAGAGAGAGAGAGAGAGAGAGAGAGAGAGTTTGTGTGTATTCTAATGAATTTTTCATATCTGGCATATCTTTGCTGCTACAGATGGTCTGCCTCTTGCCTTGTTAATGTGCACCTGTACCTTCTCAACACATATTTCATTAAGGCATGTCTGGAGGCCGAAACTCCCTGAATATGTGAGCCTCTCAACATTCTCTCATCTCATCTCTTTCCACAAAGTTTCATACACCGCTTCCAGCCAGGGATGAGTCTGAATCTACGGCAAATGTTTGTGATCAGGAACATAAATGGTAATTGGTTAATCAATGGGTAAATGACAGGTTTACTCACAAAAGCTTATCTGTTTTGACTGGTTGCATAGGACTTGCTTGGGTTTCCCTGTGGTTTGTATTGGTCACAGAGGAGTATTGATCTGAGGGTTGAGGATATTATTGCCATAAAGTCGTATGGAAATCAGCTTAAGTCAACACACAGATTTGCTTTGCAGCTGATAATGGCACATTACACACTATACCACTGAGTCATATCAAACCGCACACATAACGGGGTAAATACACGTGCTTGGTATCTGGGAGCACACACACTTTGTGCATGGATACATTTTTTATCATTAAGAGATCATCATGTCATATTTTTGTTCACTTGTCCATTTTCTGAAAATGTTGGACATTTATATGTATATTCAGAATGTGGTTTGTGGAGCCATCTTCCCATGATGCTCTGTGAATCTGGATCTCTGCCAATCCTCTATGAGGATTAAGTCAGGGGGTGCCGTCCTGTTTTGATTTTGACTGTTGTGGGCATGTAAAGCCCTCTGAGACTGTAAACAGTGATATTGGGCTCTAAATAAACTTGAAACTTGAAACTTGAAACCGCCTGGGCCCTCTGCATTGACAGAACTGGCCAGCATATCGTCACTGGTTCCATTCATCACTGGTTCCATTCATCGTCCTGATGAGCACTGATCTTCCACCTGCTACTATGTCAAGAAGCTGCCCATTCTTTTCCCACAATATCTGAATAATTTCATGTAGTTGAGGAGTAAAGGCATCGCTTGTTTTCTTACACTACAGCGTCCAAATAAAGCATCAGAGGTATCAGAGGTGTGAGAGAACTCCTAATCAGCCCTTTCAGCAATGTTTCAGGGTGTCAGCTGGGGTCTGTGTTTTTTGTTCCATCTCTAATGATCCTCTTATTGCTCCCCTAGTGCAGGTCACTATGTGTTAATCATCTTGGCCTGTTCCCCTGTTAGGCAAACTAGCTTAGCATGGAAGCAATCACTGCTTATACCTATGCAAATCCTCAGCTGAACTGCCATGAAGTATGGGTGAACTGCACTGCCTGCTAGTGTGTTTTACCACTAAATATCAATTACAGTGCATCAAATGATATAAATGCTCCTGGTTAGTTGGTAAGTTCAGTTCAGGATTTGTCCTCACAGTTCCAGTGTAGTGTTCTGCACAGTCCAAATGACAGTGTGAGGGAGCAGAGGACTGTCTCTGACAACTTCCTCTATGAGCGTCAGGAGAACTGGATAATCAACATTCTTCAGCACTTTACCAAAATGCAAAAACCAGTAACAGAAAACACACAGTGTTCGCGGCCCAGTATACGCATGACAATAATACTATTCCTGCCCTGTTATTGACAAAAGGACCAACAGCTCTGTCAATCAAAGTTAGTCACAAAATGATATTTTCAGAGATTGCTCTCAGGTTCATAAAAGGCTAGTAAAAAGTAAATACTATATTGTCATCTGTCAGATATCTTCAAAGACATATGGATGGACAGAAAAAATAGAAACACCAAATAATATGTTCTATTAACAAATACAGACAGAATCTCTCTCTTCTCCTTTGACTCCTTTAAAATGTTCTTATGCAAGTTCTGAACTGGGTCTGGAGAGATGCTAGATCATTCTGTGAGAAGGAAAGACCACTGTTCCAGGGGGATAAAGGAGGTGAAAATCTATTTGCACCAATAACTACCAGGATAGAGCTTTAGAGGCCCTTCTGTTAATGGAAATCATTCTCTAATCTATTAGCTGTGTGTCTGTGATTGTGATTGTCTTTGGTTTTAAGAAACAACGATCACATCACAGGGTGCATGCAGTCGTTTAAAATGGCCTCGTGTTCCCTGGCTGTTTCTCTGCCCGGCAGAGAAAGGGTTGGGCTTAGTGACTGACAAGCTGTGACTCTGCCCGGCAGAGAAAGGGGTCGGGCCTAGTGACTGACAAGCTGTGACTCTGCCCGGCAGAGAAAGGGGTTGGGCTTAGTGACTGACAAGCTGTGACTCTGCCCGGCAGAGAAAGGGGTTGGGCTTAGTGACTGACAAGCTGTGACTCTGCCCGGCAGAGAAAGGGGTTGGGCTTAGTGACTGACAAGCTGTGACTCTGCCCGGCAGAGAAAGGGGTTGGGCTTAGTGACTGACAAGCTGTGACTCTGCCCGGCAGAGAAAGGGTTGGGCTTAGTGACTGAGGAGATGGCTGCCCACAGCACAACTGAAGCAACAGCTTGTTTGGCAGCTGCTGACAGGTACCGTGGGCTGAAAACATCCTGTGGCTTCCTCCAGAAACACCAGCTTTGTGAAGCTCAGAACACACTGTTTTTATTGAGAATGAGTCATAAAGGTGTACATTCAACTCTGTGGTTTATGAATGTGTTTGAGGATGTTTCTTTGTGTGTTTTTTTTAACTGTCTTTATCTCTGTCAGTGTAAATTGTGTCCAATGTCTCATTCTCTGGTGCTTTCTTCCCCTCTGGTTTGCTATGTTTTACCTTGATTTGTCAAATGCTCCTTCTTTATAGATTGGACACTGGCTATTGGCCCACCTTTGAGCTGTTTGCAGTTTTTTATGATTGCTTACACACTTGTTGCGGAATTTCGCCTATTGTGTCAAAACTCTACACACAAACGAATGAGACACAACACTTGGAGACAAACATCTCACTTCTATGTCAAAATGAAACTCTGCAATCAAAACCTAACAATCCTTTTTCAAAATGGCATTTCTGCAACAAAATGATACACACATGTACCATTTGAATTACTCTTTGAAAGCAGCAACAACACACTGATGTTCTTTATACAAAACACTTCTGTCTTTAGTATTTCATATACCTTTTTAATTTTCTCATACAGGCTCCTGTGAAAGATTGTTCTAGTACAGTACATCTACTCTCGTTTCACTGAACACAAAAAAGAACGGCTTCAGAAAAAAAACAACATACCGCTTATTTTTTTCGACATTGTGGGTTTTTACAACAACAAGAAAACACAAAGAAAAATAGAATTGCAGTACAGTAATTAATACAATAAGTTTCGCTAAACTCAAAAATAATTACAGTGCAATGCTAAACAAAAATTAGTATTGTAAGGGATGAAGTGGATGGTTTATGGATCCCGCCCTCTGTCAGGGTCTGGCCACGTCACCTCGTTCACATCAATGTCATCCCTGGCTGGGGAACAGGGAAAATATCACCTTGCGTGTCGTATCCTACCCTGGACTGACCCCACCTCAATGTCTCCATATGCCTCTTCCATTGCTTGCAGAAGAGGCAGGTGGGCATGTGGTTGGTGGTCATACATTTTCCAGTGCCAAGCCGAAAAGAATTCCTCAGTAGGACTGAGAAATGGGGAGTAGTGAGGCAAGTATACAACTGTGAAGTTATTATTGTTGGTGAACCAGTCTCGGACCAGAGCAGCCTGGTGGAAACTAACACTATCCCAGATCACAACAAACCTGGGCTGCTCTGGTCTGTCCAGTACAAGTATGTAGTACATCCAGAAATGTGGTTATGTGTGCTGTGCTGTAGCGACCTATGGGTGGCATGGTGATGGAGAACACCTTGCAGACTCCTTGCAGGAGCCCCCACAGACACCCCATCCCCACCAAAAGCTTACCTGAGGTCTATTTGTAGTGCTAAGGCTCAGACTGATTGGTGTTCAATTACTGTACAAGTGTTTTCATATGTATTTTTAGGTGTTGCCAATTTCAGGTATGTTTTGCATTTCTGATAGAAGTGTTTTCCCAATGATTGCAAGAGGTTCATTCATGAACAATGTGACTAATGTAAGAAACAGTGTGTTACAGATTTGCAAACAGAGTGCAAAGCAGAACATGTGTTTGTAGTTTTGGTGCCTTTGTTTAAGACATGGTTGCAAAAGTGAAGGTTTTGGTGCTTTTGTCTAGGCATTCACTTCCAGTGTGTAAGCAATCAGCAAAAACTGTAAGGTCTCGATTATGAGGCCTGTCTGATAGCTGACTCATACTGATAATTAATGTTCAACTTAGTAACAAACTTAATGACACTTTTCATGAGGAATTTCCATTATTTCATCCGCCTCCTCCTGATGATGAGCAGTATATGAAATACTCAGCTACCCTGTGTACATCCACATAAGAGACTGGTAAACCAGTTCAGTCAAGCCCTGACCTCTGACCTCTGTGGTTGTCATATTCTGACATATCCCATATCCACTTGTTGCCCACCCATCTGTCATTTACCATGTTGTCTGTTCATTCAGCTGAACCCTAAAGTCTAACTGCTGTGTGTGTGTGTGTGTGTGTGTGTGTGTGCAATTGTGGATTTTATGTGGTATCATACTCTGAATAGTTGGTTCCAAGCACACTTATTTCTATCACAGAATATTCAAATCAGAAAAAAAAATCAATAAATTCCAACAAGTTTTCCCCAAACAGCTTGACATTGTGAACATAAAGTAAGACTAATGAGTTATGGCAGTGAGGAGGTAAACTCATCTAAGAAACATGACTACTGTTTCTTCAATACCAATGCAAATATGACTCAGCACGACACTGACAGCTCCTGCCGCTCAGGGAATCATTACTCAACCCAATATCGCTGTGGTTTTCGATTTTCATCAAGTTTGTCTCTTGACTAGGTCTCCAGCTGGGGCTCTTGGTCTAAGAGCTTTGGTTTATATAAGAAAGTACACAAGCCCTTTCCCATGGATGTCCTCATAATGATATACGGATACCCGTGGCCCTAATTGCTTGCTTGCTTATTTGTTTGTTTGTTTGTTTGTTTGTTTGTTTTAAATTGGTGCCACATGACACACTGGGACTATGTGGAACAACATTTACACACACAGACGAGGCAGTTTGGCCGTTTGGTAAAACAAGGGCAGCAGCCTCAGCTTTCCCCCACTACACCACCCCCTCAGCGTACGCACGGCCGCGCTCGCGTAAGCCTGGACACAAGCCTGGTCTGTGGGTCAGGGCTCCCACTACACCACTGCCTCAGCGTACACACGGCCGGGCTCGCGTAAGCCTGGACACAGGCCTGGTCTGTGGGTCAGGGGCTGGGTTTTCAAGTTATGTATTAGAGGCTTAGAGTGTTGCCGCAGTGTGGCCGGATAAGAGTTTTTAAGCAAGAGGATCTGCAGAAATGTAATGTTTTTTTATTTTCTCCATGCCCTCCACACGCCATTCCAGTTTGAAACAAGTAATAAGTATTGCGGTCGTCTGAATGCACTCTTTTTCCTCAAACCTGGCCACATGCTTCTTCATGCTCTTCATGTTTGAAAAAAAAGAATCACTGCTCCTTGTCCCTTGTTTATCTGCCACTGAATAGCCAAGTCCCCTAACATACCACTTGTGAACAGCCAAGTCCCCTAACACACCACGTGTGAACAGCCAAGTCCCCTAACACACCACGTGTGAACAGCCAAGTCCCCTAACACAGCACGTGTAAATAGCCAAGTCCCCTAACACAGCACGTGTGAATAGCCAAGTCCCCTAACACAGCACATGTGAACAGCCAAGTCCCCTAACACAGCACATGTGAACAGCCAAGTCCCCAAACACACCACGTGTAAATAGCCAAGTCCCCTAATACACCACGAGTGAAAGATCTGAGCAGCGACCCTGTCAGTCCAGCACCTTCACTTAGCTCCAGAGCATCACAGAGTGCCCCCACGAGTTTGAACTCACAGTGTCTGAGCTGCACTGGGCAGTTTAATCATCTTCAGCTCACTGTTTGACCTGACCACACTGACAGGCGGAAATCTGAAGCCTTTCTCCAGGACCTCTTGTGTGCCTGAATGTGTGTACCATGGATGGTTTCAGAGGATGAAAGCCTTATATGTCATCTCCTACATCAGCAACTTGGACACGGTGCCTCCTCACCTGTCTCTGGGTCCCTTTAAGGAAAGAGGACAAAGTCCTTCACCATATTAACAGCATTGTCTGGAACAATATCAGCAACATTGCTGTTATCACTGTAGCTTATGTGCCTGGTCCAAACCACTGACATGACAACATAAAGCTTTGCTGAGTAAATTCAGCAGTGCAGTAGCATGTTATGGCCAGGTGTGATGGTGTATGTCTACATGACCGTAGTTTTACAGGGACACTGATGAGATCAGACTCCTCAGCCTCTCTTTAATAAGCCCTGTCAACTCGTGAAGATCAGTTTCTAGCCTGTCCTTCTTCATCAGCATGCTGAAGACTGGCTCAGGCAGACTCAGTATTTTACAGAAATCAGGATTTCCAGAGGAAGGAATCCATGGGCAATGTACTGCACAGTGCTTAAGGTCAGCCTGACCTAGTGGCTGTCTGTCATCTCCCATTCTTTTGGGCTGAGCATTGGTCTGGCCTGGGTGTTTTTTTGGTTTGCTGGTGTGTGTCTCTGAACCCAAAAGAATATCAGGGTACTTTTTCTGGAACAGAGAGAAAGAGAACCATCTTCATCAATAATTCACAGAGTCACGGATCCCCTCACCAAGATTTACAATTCATATAAACGCTTTGACTAACACTCTGATTAGTGACATACACTGTCAAAAGTGCACGCTTTTGAAGTGCTTTTCTGAAAAATAGTTTCAGCCAAGCGTCTGTTATCACCAGTCAGTTCTGACAAAACAAAAGTGCTACAGGACACTGCTTGATACTCCAAGGTGAATTTTATCTCTTAAGATAAACTATAACGGATTATGCATGTAAAGCTTAAATGGGAAACACATGCCATGGAAGAGACGCCTTCTTTTTATTTACTGCTGGGGTTTTTAACGTAAGGATTCTCTGGAATATTTCAATAGTCTGATTTGTTTTCTGTGAGCGCCATGAATCTAGTTGTATAGGCGAACATATAATTTGTCATTAATAACTTGTGTTTTGACTAAACTAAATTAAAGTATACATGCCTTGAGATGCTTCACAGTGTTAGGTTGTTTTTGGCGAACGGCAGACAGCTGACATGATGAGTGATTATGAGAGCGTTCAGTGGTGGATAATGTTCTAGGCTGGTCTACATGAGCTACAGCATTGCAGCAGTTGTGCCAAACAGTGGGGGAGCAGTGCTGAATTTTGTGAGCTTTCTTTCTTTCTTTCTTTCTTTCTTTCTTTCTTTCTCTCTTTCTTCACAGAATTCTGCTGCTTCTTCTATCCTCTCTTACCACAGCTTGGTATTAATGAAGAGCAGTGTCTTTTTCTTCCATCTTAAAACAGTAAAAGTTAAGAACTTAAACACGGAGGTGAAAATCAAGTCCTGCCAGGCCTGACTCCAGAAAGAGCCGATGCCCAGGCTGGGCCCCCGTGATCATCTTTAAGTGTTAACTGTGTGTGTGTGTGTGTGTGTGTGTGTGTGTGTGTGTGTGTGAGTGTGTGTGTGTGTGTGTGTCTGTCTGTGTGTGTGTGTGAGTGTGTGTGTGTGTGTGTGTGTGTGTGTGAGTGTGTGTGTGTGTGTGAGTGTGTGTGTGTGTGTGTGTGAATGTGTGTGTTTAAAGAGAAGGCCATTTAATTTCAATTAACAAATCTTTGAAGCATTTGTCTTCAGTTCAATCAGTTTTGACAAAAGAATTCATACTGCATTCTTTTCCCCAGTAATAATTTAATGTTTTGAACATATTACACATTGGCTCCAAAGATGATCCTTTTATTGATGAGAACCAGTCTACAGGGGAAAGGGATGCAGAGAGGGAGAGAAGGAGACAGAGACCATCTGTTGGTCAATGTTAGCGTAAATGATTTTTATGTGCGTATGTGTTCTTGTTTCAATCAGTGCTCTATTACCACTTTGCTCTTTGAATTATATTGTCTGTCAACAGTGTAAATATTTAACAATTACCCCCTCAGTATCTGCTTGATAAAAGCTGTTTGTGATGCTGCCAACAACTTTCCATAGGAACGGTGCTGTTGCCCTATGACAGCTTGTCTTCTGTTGATTCAGCCTTGACATTCAAATTCCAAGAGCAAATTCCCCTCAACCTGTGCTGCCATGGACATCTTGGCAGGCTTGACTCCCAGTTGGATTAACATTCATTCATCAGTTGATGAGGAGCAGGTAGACCAACCTCCATTTACCGTCTGTGAGTGTGCCTGCGACATGCCGTTTGAGTGAAGTCCATTATCGCTCCTGTCATGTAGTACGGCTAAGGACATCTTTTTAAAGACGTTTTTCTCCTTCTTTTTTTCCTGACCTTTCATGGTTATTCATGATTTTCCTCATGGCTGAGTGGGAGCAGAGAGACAGTCATGCCATGTGTCCCATAGGCCTTCATTAAGAATTTCATTCAGAACTTCAGTCACTCATGAGACACAAGAGGAGAGGGTATTTACACTTCAAATGAACACCCCGATCCCCTCCCAGAACTGACTTGTGGCCAAATTAAGACTCCTATAATGATTTCAGATTATTTCTCACAAAGAAGTGTAGCATACTACCTATGTCCAGCGTTCAGTAATGTGTCAGTGGAGGATGTGGGTAACATATTTTGTTGAAAAGAAAAGAATTTCAGATGATTTACAACTGAGCAACTGAAAGACTGTCCAGAACAGAACCCTTTCATATATCTTATATCTTTTTTTTATATTTGATTCAGAAATTACTGAGGTCCCTTGAGTTTTATCAACATCAACATCATTCAACACCATGCAAAGTACCATCTGAGTTATTGTAAACTGAAAAGAATGAGCCATTCAGAAATCTCAGTATTGTGTATCAAAAACGTTGCTGTGGAATTTTATATTTCTATTTTTCAACAAACTGACTTGTGCTTTGGAGGAAATTCTTTAACATGTCACAGAAGTTGCTGGAATGGAGTGGTACCTTTTGGTCAGCAGATGAGGGAGGATGAGAGCATGGTTGACCGCGGCGACCGTTGTCAGTGGCAGCGGATCTGGATGGCTGACATGAGGTCATTGGTAATGATGTCGCTAAGCAGATGAAAACGCAGCCCATAGGAGCAGGATTTTTCACTGCATGGTTTGGATTTGTAAAAGTCAGAACTATGAATCTGGGATCAAGCGAGTGCTAGGACCCTGACTCCATGCCACAGCCTACTCTGAGGCTCTGATGATTACCTAAACACAGAGTGCTGAGTTTGTCAGGCTGTGGCCTTTTTCTTGTGCTATTGGATGAAATATTTTGACAGTTGACATGGTTAAGCATTTATTCTCTTTTGTGCTGGCAGTTCAGTTCAGGAGGACCATGAAGTGAATGGTTCATCATTACTTTCATTACTTAAAGACATAAAGCTGAGAGAACAAATACTGAAACATTAGGAAAAAGTTCTCTTCCATCGCTAGGAGGAAGTTCAGGCAAAAGATTCTTCATCTGCATGCTGAAGACCTCCTTTGCCCTGGAGCTGGACATTAACAAAATACAATATAAAACAACTCACAGAGAGCTTCACGGACATTTACTGAGGCTGCAAATCAGCTCCATGCAGACCAGTCTTGCTTCTGTGCCCAGCAGAGATTGAGGGTGTGAAAGAAACAAGGTACATAACATACTTTCAGAAGCTGAACTTAATCTGTCATACGGAAGCCCTGTCAGTGTCAAACTAAATAAACCCCCCCCACACCCCCACCCCCACCCCCACCTATCCCGCACACACGCACCACCCCCTTCTATTCCTACATCTACTCTATTTTTTATGTTTACAAAAATACACTCTTGCCCTCTTTAAAGGGCTCTGCAGTAGGGGTTTAAGGGAGCTTTGCAGCCTCAGTAGAATGGTGTACAGCTAACTTTGATCACTGATGAAACAGCTGTCTTGGCTTGGTAAACATCCATGTTAATGAAATTCCATATGTCGGAGTCAGACCCACTGGGATTGCTGTCGCAGCCTTGGCAACTGCCTCCTTTCTACTCTTTTGACACCTGGGAATGATCCCAGTCCCTCAGAGAGCACTCATTGACGGAGTGATGTGGTGAGCGTCAGGTTTTTAAACAAAGACGCTGAAAGGCTTGTCTTCAGTCAGAGGAATTTGTCAGGAACCAGTTACTTGCCATTTACATGGGAGCCTCGATCCACATCCTTTTGCCAGCTTGTAAAAATGACTTTACCAGCTGTTGGTCAAACATTGTTTTGTTTTAAATGATCTGACTTTAATATGCACTCTAATCTGAATAAGGCGTTTGGTTGCAGAGATCTTGAGAACATTTAGTAAATTTTCCTAATGTGTCTTAATGTGTGGCCTCGTAACAGGCTTGTATTGTTGCCTTGGGCTTGCTCACTGGGGGTTTAGGCACTGATCGTTGTAAAGCTGCTTTGAGACAACTTTGATTGTAAATAGCACTATACAAATAAACTTCAACTTCAACTTCAACTATTAAATAATGTAATAAACCTAAATAGGTCAAGCATACGATTCCTGCATGGACAATCATCAGCAGTTACAGACTCAGGTGGAGTCATCCAACCTGATCTCAAGGAAACTATGTTTTTAGCCACATACATGTACCGTTGGGTACGTTTTGCTGCAGTTTTGAGAAACAAATGTCCACTGGGGGTGCTAAAGAGGAGCTAACCCTAATCTTAACCCTGACCCCACCCAAGCCTTAAACCTCACCTTAACCCTGACCCCACCCAACCCTTAAACCTCACCTTAACCCTGACCCCACCCAACCCTTAAACCTAATCTTAACCCTGACCCCACCCAACCCCTAAACCTAACCTTAACCCTGACCCCACCCAACCCTTAAACCTAACCTTAACCCTGACCCCACCCAACCCCTAAACCTAACCTTAACCCTGACCCCACCCAACCCTTAAACCTAATCTTAACCCTGACCCCACCCAACCCCTAAACCTAACCTTAACCCTGACCCCACCCAACCCTTAAACCTAACCTTAACCCTGACCCCACCCAACCCCTAAACCTCACCTTAACCCTGACCCCACCCAACCCCTAAAGCTCTCCCCACCCAAAGCCTAAACCTAATCTTAACCCTGACCCCACCCAACCCTTAAACCTAACCTTAACCCTGACCCCACCCAACCCCTAAAGCTCTCCCCACCCAAAGCCTAAACCTAATCTTAACCCTGACCCCACCCAACTCCTAAACCTCACCCCACCCAACCCCTAAACCTCACCCCACCCAAACTCTAAACCTAATCTTAACCCTGACCCCACCCAACCCCTAAACCTAACCTTAACCCTGACCCCACCCAAGCCCTAAACCTAACCTTAACCCTGACCCCACCCAACCCCTAAACCTAACCTTAACCCAAACTCTAAACCTGACCTTAACCCTGACCCCGCTCAAAGTCTAAACCTAACCTTAACCCTGACCCCGCCCAAAGTCTAAACCTAACCTTAACCCTGACCCCGCCCAACCCCTAAACCTCACCCCACCCAAACTCTAAACCTAACCTTAACCCTGACCCCGCCCAAAGCCTAAACCTCTCCCCGCCCAAAGCCTAAACCTAACCTTAACCCTGACCCCACCCAAAGCCTAAACCTGTGCCTGGTAGCATGCTTCACACGCCGATAGTACATCTGGTGCCTGACATGTGTGCATGGATAATTTGGGAGAAAAAAAAAAGTGCAAAAAGGATTCAAAGGTGCAGCGTTCTGAGCAGGAGGCAGTAGCTTATGTCACTGAGCCACTGCAGCACACTGTCCTCCTGTGATTCCAGAGAGGCGAGGATGACTGCTAGCTTGCTTGAAGATTTCTCGCAGCTGCAGACGTTAGGCCTGTTAGCAGTGCCTCTTCCCGCGTACGTAAATCGTTGCAAGCTTTTGGCCATTTATGTGAGGATGTCAAAACGAGCAAAAAAAATAAAAACTAAGAATAGTAAACTTGTATTCTGTACCTATTTGGTGGACAAGGAGTGCTAAAAAATATCATTTTAAAGCGATATTCAGCAGAGACTACCAAACTGCAGCCTGCTCCATTGCCTGCTCACTAGCGCCCTCCCCCCCCAGAACATTGCACATTTGAATCAATTTTGTACCCCCCCCCAAAAAAAAGTTTTATAGCACCCCCAGTGGACACATTTGTTTCTCAAACCTGCAGCAAAACACACCCGACAGTATGTCTTTGTGGCTGTGCAAAAACGTGCTCAGAGGTATGTATACCCCATGAGATCAGGTTGGACTCGTCAGGGGTCTCAGCACAGAGTTGCCTCAACACTGACAATACATTAGAACAACTTAAGACGTCTCTGGCAGTTCAAACATTTCTCCTTCTTTTGACTGACCAAATCAAAATACACCCGCACAGTACATCTTGTTCTTTGACAACCTCTCTCATTTTAAATGATTGAATAACCCAATTTCTGCCTTTGAAACACTTTGCCCTGTCTTCTACAACAGCTCTGGATTGTGGTGATGTGTGGGTACTCTATGCTTGGCTATGACATGGTGGAGCCCCATAATCCAGTTACTTTCAGGTCATTTTCACACAATCAGGTCATTTTCACACAAACAGCACAGCACTCTGCCAACACAGCTACTCTCAGAGAGCTCTGACACAATTTCAGATCACTGTTTAATGTAACTGGCCTCACACTATACATTTTACACATATTGGCTGTAAAAATGTAGTCACTGACTGCTAATGAGTTGGCCGGGTTGGTGTGCTTTCCCCAAATGAATGCAAGGGGTCTAAAAGCCACCTCAGTCCTTTAGAGAAATGTGGGTTAGCAGGAGTAATAAAAAATATTTCTCACAATTTTCATCTTTTTTTGGCTGAAGACACAATTTAATGTATTTCACCTCATGAAGGATTGATTCAGAGTGTTCCACAAAAGTGGCTGTGGTGGGTGGGAACTGGATCTATCCATGTGGGTATTTTATAGAAATAAAGGGTTAAATCTCATCAGCTCACTTATTGCATTATGATGGTTGATTGGTTGGTTGGTGCTGTATGAATTTAGAAGCTTCACTCTCTCAGTGTGTAGGATACATTCGTCGGTTGCACAGAAACACGAATCAAAGTCAGCGTTCTATGTGCCTCAGATTGAGGAAGAAGCTTTGTCCTCTACATCTTATTCTGTGTTCACATGACCCAGGACCATTGTCCCTCATTCGAGTGTGTGGGTAAAACGCTTCGCTGAGCACTGCAGTGTAGACGATGAGGCACTGTGTCTGTGAACCATGTGTACGTGTTTGTCAGAGGGGGTGGACTGGCCCCATCCACTTCAGCTGTGTCTAATTGCATTCTCAGTTCCAGTGCACGGCACACTGACTGTTACTGGAAGACCTGAGGCAGCCCACAGTGCTGCTTCATTACAGTAAGAAAATTCTCTGCGATGCCTTGCTTATGGAGATGGCAGCTGCAGTTTGGACTGTGTAACATTTGACTGGAAAAGTCTTTTTCTTCACTGTTGCTGAAATTGGAGAACACTCAGCTGGCTTGGAGAACACACCCCTACATGCCTCTAGAGTCTCTTTTGAAAAATCTGATACCCTTCCATATGCACAGATGACATTAAATAATAAAAATATTATATAAAACATTATACTATAAATATTAGATATTTGATATGAAAACGTGGTGGCTACAGAAAGGATCCAAGGATGTGTTTTATGTAGATGATGATTTTGGGGGGCATGTTCAATTAAAAGTCAATTAAACAAATGAATAAGACTAATATATTAATATTTTTAAACATATTTATCTTTTGTTTTTTTCTTTCCATGGGTGAAATCTTTTGTCTC